>NC_056739.1:1599192203-1599492203 GCF_019279795.1 Protopterus annectens
TTTCTCAGGTCCAATTGTATGAGTGAATTTTCCATATTGACATTACTCTGGGCCACAGTAGCTAACTTAAATGAAATAAATATATTACTTAAACACAACTTTTCACTCCAATGACTTTTTGTATTGGCATGACTGTTGAATTTTTGAAGGTCAGTGAAGCAATTATACACATGGTTTCAAGAGTCTCAACATATAGCTCACCTGCATTCACAGATTGTTTTCTGCCTTATGGGGGTCAATATGGGAAACACACACATTAGCGTTTGTACAGCTATTAGCTTTGGTTGCTTTATTCACTTGCAAAATAGTTTTTTGTCCTTTCTTTCTTGACTTATACCTGAAAATGATTGGCTTAACAACATTTACTACATTCTCAAAGTTAGACATGTACAAATAATTTCACTTGCTCTGTACATATTCACAAGTCTTGATAAGTTCATGTCTCTTTAAAGATACTGCCCCTTGTTTGATCTGTTTTTATACTACAAACTGTTTTGTTCCTTCTTAATGGGCCACATTACTCCACAAATATTCACAATATTCACAGTCTTTGGATGGATGCTTCAGCTCACAACTTAAACATTAATAGTTTTCACAGCATCCTGTATCCTTGTAAATAACAAATGGAAAATACATGGCAAGTTCAGTTCTGAGTTTACAGTAACATGCCTCTAAATGATGGTGTGTTATATATCTTTCTCTTCTTCAGGAAAAGTAAAGAACATTGACAACTTCTTCTCAAGCAACAAGCAGAAATATTGCATACTACATTTTACACTTTCAGGTTTCTCTGAGCTTCCAATTTTCTGATATGTTGCCTTGGAGGTAGAAGAAACCTGGTAGTTGCAGTTGAAGAATTATTCCAAATAAAAATAAGACTTCTGTATTACGATAACAGAACATTTTGAAAACATATTTTTCTTAATTTCCACAGGTATTGCTGTCTACTCTGCCACTGGGTAATATCTGAATGGTTTTCAGAACACTTGGTATAAAACAAAGACACTGGGAATGAGATTTTAGCCACTATGAGATGTTTACTCATTCTGCATTTTAGAAGGAATGTGCCACACATGACCTGCAACTCTCTGTAAAAAGATACTAGCATATGTAAAACTACATAACATGTCCAGCTGCAATAGAAGGTTGAAGAACACAATGACAGTGTACCTTCTCTATTGATATCCTAGTAATTTAACTTGTGAGAACCTGCTTAGTGGCTTTGCATTGTTTGAAGATGAGAGTGCAAAATCTGCTGGAGTACTGTCTTTTATTTTGAGGTATATACTAGGCTAATGACCACTGCCTTTATAAGCTTAGTTAGGAATCCTAATAGTATCTTGTAAGTTTATATGCCTTAGAAGTTATTTTAAAGAGTATATGTAAGCTAGGACAAGATTTACAGGCTGCCTTTGTCCATTAGAGACTTAGGTGCTAGACCCAGGATGTATTTTAGATTTCTCATCCAGTGGAACAGATTTATCTTGAATAGGGTTAGAGAAGAGCTCTGCTTCACAAGGATGGGAAGCCATTTCCAGAGAAGGGGAATTCTCTGAGACATATACCTGTCCTTCCAACATGTCCGATTTATGTTGCAAAGCTTAAATTTGTAAATCGAGTAATTTTGATGTTATTCATTTTGTGGCTATGAAGGATACTTTGTATACCAGGCATCAATCATTTCTCAACAGTCTGTAGGAAACAGAGTACAGAGAGAGGGCTTTGAGGTGATCTGCATAGGACATGCTGTTTACGCCCTGCTGTCTTTTTGTGAGGAACCTCTGTGGACGTTGCAGTTATTACATATGCCTGGTTAGGAACATACTGAAGGACTGTTGTACTAAATGATGGGCGTGATGAGGGCCAAATACAGTGTAACAAGGACTTTCTTGGACCTAGATGCCATGCTCTTGCTTATAAGTTGAGCAACTAGAATAATTTCCTTTCTACTTTAGACACACGTTGGTCAAAAATCAGATTAGTATCTATATATGTACCCGAATCCCTGACTATTCATTCTGCTCTAATGGGTGTGTTATCAATGAGGTAATTTCATATGGTGGCTGAATTCCCAAATTAAACTATTATGCATTTATTATGGATTCTGTGACTGCTTCTAGTTTGCAATCATCTGCAAACTTCATCTGCCAGAGGCCCTTAACATGCCAAAAATGAAGCAGACTCTGCACAGATCCCTGAGGGTCTCTGACAGTAACTGGACTATCTGTAGAGGTGGTCTCTCCTAACTTCCAGGGTCCCATCTGACAGACAGCTGGCTATCCAGCATGTAACACTGGGGTTTATACCCATATGCATGAGTTTGTTTACAATGCCTAAGTGGGATATTGTATCAAATACCTTAGCCAGGTCAAGGTAGGCAGTATGCACCATTTTACCATCATCCATTGCCTTTGTGACCTTTTCAAAGAAGTTCACAAGGGCATGATCTGCTCTTAGTGAAATCAAACTGGGTTGCATCCCATGTTTGAAGGTTTTCTATATCCTTATTAAAAATGTCCATGATAATTCTTTAAACTGGTTTGGTATATGAGACTAGTCAGGCTTATAGGTCTGTAGTTTCCAGGGTATGCCTTATGTAGAGGGATGTCCATTATAGTTCTCCATTTGTGTGGCATAAAGCCTATCTGGAGGCTATTTTGTAAATAATGACTTCAGTGGTCCCAAAAGATCATGTCTAAGGCTATTTAGCAGACATCCTGGCATATTGCTGAGGCTCATCGATGCAGTGATTTTTGAAATAGACAGTGCATCTAGGACCTACTCCTGGGGAGGGTGCTTAATGGTATTTCCTGGGGAGTAGCTGGGGGTGGCGGGGGCTAAAATTGGAACTGAATTTGTTACCAGCAGGTTTGCTATATCTTCCATCTCTGTGTAGGTGGCTCCATTTATAAAGAATGGTGTGTTTGTCATTCGCATGGGAGGGCTACTTTAGCTCAAATTTGGGTTTAGCAGTCTTAATTTGCTTTTTTAGTTGCTTGCTTAGATTGACAAGAGTGTTTTTATCATGTTGAATGCAGCACTTTCTAATCTTGACTATGACATTTTCCTTTTGCTGTAAAATCTGTTTATGTTAGGATTCCACCTGGGCAGATGTTGAGTTAGTTCTGGGTTTATTTCTGGTAGGCACAACTGTCTTAAGCATCTATTGGCATGATTGTACAGGGTTACTGTGAATAATTCTGCATAGGCAGCTGTGTTCTTAGAGTTTTGGGAGGGGGTGAAATTTTGTCAGGTTAACCCTTAGTTGCAGAAGTTTACCTTAGAATATTTTCTAAATGTTATGGGGTTATCTGGGGTCACAGAATTAATTTTTATTGTGAAGAAGACAACTTTTTGACCCTCACAGAGAGGAAACTACACTGGGGTTACAGCATTCTCTCATGTTTTTCTTAATACTGGGTTAAGTATGTTTGTACCCCAGCGGGAGTATGAACTCTCTGGTCCAAAGTGTTTGTGTTTACAAAGTCCAGGAATGTCTGGGCCTGAAAGTTTGAGGTCATATAAGTATCCTAGCTGATAGTGGGGTAGTTGATGTCACCCATGAATATGATATTGGGTTAAATGATGAAGATCTCCAGTAAGTCCAAGTAAAAGTTATGAGTTTCTTGAGTCATAGAGGATGACCTATGGGTTGCAAGGATATATGTGACTTTGTCTCTGAAAATCTGAACATGGAGAAGCTCAGGTATATTATCCTGTTTGACTAGTCTTAAGATGAGTTTGTTGTTGATACAGATTGAGACACCTCCATCTTTGGTCCATGCCTGTGCAGTAGCTGGCCTCAGTGTATAGAAGGCATTGTAGCCCTGCTTTGATGGTGTGCTGTCCGCAGCTTTAAACCATGTCTTAGTAACTGCACAGATGTCACCATACTCCAGGATGAGGAGAGCCTGGAGATAGTGGAGTTTCTTGTTTTGGCTCCTGGCATTGAGCAACTGCACCTTTACATTCCATTGGGCTGGTTTTGCTATGTTGGAATGTTAGTCAGTTTGGCAATGCCTAAAAAAGACACGCTGAGGGAGAACAATGTTTTAGCCAATATTTGAAAGCTAAAACATTTTTTTTTTTGTTACATTCGGTAACCAGGAAAGACCGACTTGGAACGAGCCAATTTTCAGCAGAGGCCCATGGATAAATGCTCCAGATGCATGTCTTTGTAACGTGGGAGGAAACTGGAGCACCCAGAGGGGACCCACATGAATGTAGGGAGGACATGCAGACTCTGCACAGAAGGCACCCCAGCTGAGAATGGAACTAGGGAACCTGTTGCTGTGAGGCAACAATGCTACCGCTGCACCACTGCCCTGTCCAGAACATGGACAAGTAACCATGATTTTCTATTTATTCAGCCTAGTGACTGGGACATCTATATGTCTCACAATGGATTCTCCAATTATTAAAATATTTAGTAGTCTGCTGGCTTGCCTTATGGGCTTTGTAGTTGAGGTTCCAAAAGGTGTGGCTGTATGAGTTGTGTTGAATATTATTTTCTTGGAGTGCTCTTGGAATCGCTGAGGATTCTTTTTGTAGGATGAATGTCTAGGAGGTCTTTGAGGTTTACAAAGGCTGCTTTTAAATGCCTCAATATATGTTGGTTGAAATGCTGGGTTAGTACTATGTGTGGTGGATGTAATGCTTATCTTATTGACAATTTAACTGCTATTTTCCGTGCTTTTGTGTGGAAGTCTTGCTTCCAGTAACACTATGTAATTTCATCTCTCACATACTGTATCCATTTCTCTAAGGATTAGTTGGCTGTCAGTGAACATGAGACAATTCCTACAGTGTCTCAGGAGCCCCTTGATCTTCTTTGTTAGAAACATCTGAGGTCTCTCTAATTACTGCAGGTACTTTGTATGGTACATGCCAAACAGGGCATTATACTCAATTATGGGCTGGATAAGTGCAGAGTATAGGGGAGTTATAACTTCTTTTGTTCTCGAGGTGATGCCTTTACTAATCAAGTGGGCTACGTAGAAAGCTTTCCATATTACAGTAGACACATGGGATGGTGGTCGAGGTTAAGGTCACAGTCATCTTGTGATCCCAGGTTCCTTAAAACTTCATGGGTACTTAGGGTATTGTTGTTGATTTGATAGTGTCTGTGCCAAAAGGAATGATTATGCATTTCTTTGCATTCAGTTTGAGACCGTGACTAATGCACCAGTTTTTGGTCTGTGTGAGACCCTCCTGGAGTATACTGACATAATTTGGGGGATTCAATGATTGCACCTAGTTTGCAGTCATCTGCAAACTTGGTCAGCCACAGCCTCTTAGTTTTGACCTAAACTTCTGAGATGTGCCCCTGAGGTACCCAAATGATAACAGGTCTGCTGGTTGATTTGGTGTCACCCACTTTGACAGTGTGTGTCCGGTTTATGAGCCAGTTGACAGCCCATCTTACAATGAAGGGGCTTACATTCAGTTTGCTAAGTTTATCGATAATTCCTGAATGTGGGATTGTGTCAAAAGCCTTTGCCAGGTCAAGATATGCTGTGTGCACAGATCTGCCCTTGTCAATGGACTTGGTCACATTTTCAAAGAAATCCACCAGATTTAACAGGAAGGATCTGCCCTTCATGAAGCCAAATTGGGTAGGATCCAGGGTTTGGAGGTCACCTATGTCTTTATTTATGAGGTCCATAATGACACATTCCATGGCATTACAGATGAGGCTGATCAGGTTTATGGGTCTGTAATTCCCTGGGCCTGTTGCTAGGCCACCTTTGTGGAGGGGAATAACTGTTGTTCTCCATTCTCCTGGAACAAAGCCTGTTGTTAGCCTATGATTGAAAAGGGTACTTAGTGGTGATGCTAGTTCATGTTTTAGCCTGTTAAGAAGACAGCCTGGGATGTTGTCTGGTCCCATAGAGACTGTATTTTTGCCTTGGACAAGGCTTTGAGGACTTACTCTTTAGATATGTAGGGTGGGAGAGGAGTTTAGAGGAAGTTTTTCTTTTTGTAAGTTAGGAGGGCATAAGGGAGTGAAATTTTAACCAAACCTATCCACTAGCAGGTTTGCTATCTCTGTGGGGTCAGTGTGTGTGTGTGATACCATTGGCCACTAGTTCGGCACATTCTTGGGTCCTACCCTTCAGGTTATGTACATAGCTGTAAAAGGCCTTATGGTTATCCTTGGCTGTACTTGCTAAGTTTCTCTCAAAGGAGCCCTTGGAGGATTTGACAAGTTGTCTTATTTGCCTGTTGAGTCTGCGGAGGGTGCTTTTCCATTGTTGGGACCTTGCCTTTGTTTTCTTGGACAGCAACCTTTTTTGCATTTATTGTAATGATTGTTGACACTGGATATCCACCATGGCAGCTTGTTTTTATTTGGGGTCTGGCTTTGATTTTTCTGGTACAGCCAAGTTTATACACTTATGCAAGTGATTGTACAGGGCTTTAGTGTAAGCTTCAGTGTAGTTACCACTTCCAGCTTGGTGTGGGGGCTTGGAATGCATTTATATCTTCACCTAGGAGGGTATACTTTGCCTTGGTGAAGTCTTATAATTTGATTTCACCCTTTGTGAGCTCTGGCATTAGTGCCAGCTTGAAGGTGACTGATTTGTGGTCAGTTTTAACTAATGAGGGTCCGAAAGTTGCAGCAGTGCATCTGTTTTACATATTGGTGAGGATGAGATCCAGAATGTTTGTTCCTCTTGTCGGGGTATGGACAATTTGTTCCAGGGCACTTGAATTAACAAAGTCAAGGAACTTTTGCACTAATGAGTTAGGGCTAGTATAGGTTTCCCAGTTGATGGTGGGATAATTGAAATCCCACATAACCAGTGTGTTCATTCAGTACAATTTGGATTGTCTTCAGTTTGCTTAAGTAGGCTTCATGGGCATTGTGACTCATGGTGGGGAATTTATAACTGGCTATAACTTGAATGGGGGTCTTTCCCACTGTAACCTGGACCTGGAGTAACTCCATGGAGTTGTCCAGTCTATCCAGACAGGAGGTGAATTTATCTCTAATATAGATTGAAACATCGCCTCCTTTGGTTTTCACACATTCATTTTGCAGTCTAAAGGTGTGGAAGGCATTGTAGCCTTGCAAGGCTGGGGTACTCTTTTAGGCCCTCAACCAGGTTTCTGTGACTGCACAGACATGTATATCTTCTAGTGATAGAAGTGCTTCCAGGGAGTGCAGTTTTTGGTTTAAGCTCCTAACATTTAGCAGCATGACCCTTATTTTGTTCTGATTGGTTAATTTACAGGTCATGCCTGTAATGTTGTTTTTGAGACCTTGCTTAAAAAGGCACTATGGGAAGGCAACAGCCTTTGCCAGCAGCCGAAAGCCTAGTGGTGCCAGGTGCAAACCATCTCTGGCAAAACAGCGAGGTTTGTTGACCATGGCTTCCCAGGCTGACAAGAACTGGATCCCCTTTGAATGACACCAAAAACTAAGCCAATTATTGAAATCAGTCATTTTTGTTCATACTGTGGCATCATTGTAGGTGAGAGAAATATGCTGCCAAGGCCAGGGACATACCTATCTAGGACACATACTCAGACAGCTTTTTAAATATTATTCTTACAAAGTTAGAACAACCAATGGATCCACAGTGGTGCAGCAGTTAGCATTGATGCCTCAAAGCAAGAGGTTCTCTGGTCTGATTCTTGGTTGGAGCACCTTCTTAATATAGTCCAATCCATACCTCTCAAGTGTACCTCATTATGAGGAGCGTACCTCATTTGGGGTCTTAGAAAGTTCATGTTCCTAGAAGTTCCTCAAAGTTCCACATTGAACACACATTCAGTGTTAGGAATTTTTTTAAGTGAAATCCATGGTAAGTAGAAGTTAATCATATTAATTCATTAAAGGATCTTCCTTATGAGTAAAACCAGCATATTTAACCATCCTATGACCTTCCTAGTTGAAATTGTTAATAAGCCATTAGTATGTGTTCCACATTTTGCCCATTTGTTCCACATTATGAAGGTGAGTGTTCCTCATTTTGGAGATGGAAGGTTGAGAGCTATGGTCCAATCAAAGCCAAAAGACATTAGTTTAGACAAACTTAGAAAACTGGCAGGTTTTGCATTAGCAATTTAGCAGGAATTTTCTGAAGAATACAAAGTTTGAAACTCAAATGTCTGCCATTATTTTATGACTTCAGTCCTCAATAATTTGTTAAAAAAAACAATTTTATGAGAATCAGACCTAGACAGTTGAGAGGTATGAACCTCTCTAAAAGTGTGTGTGTGATCACAAACAAAATCTGTCTCCTCCAGCAGCAGCATTCTGTCAAAAGGCGGACAATTCCAATATTACATTTGTGTTAGCTGGCAGTCTTGGCTCGCTTCCGTTACTTTGACACACGTAATATGGCGATTAACTTTTTATCCAATTTGCGACCATCTTTTCATATTGGAGCTCTCATGCAAATCTAACACTACGAGAAGCACTGGTGAGAAAATTTTGCAGGTTGAACGACTTAATTTTAAAATAAAATCACATATATTTTGAACCGCACTATATCCATAACTTTATAAAACTAAGCGCAATGTTCTTTGGCGTCATGTAAGTGGGTTTTGAAAAACTCGTGGCTGATCATATGTACGTGCAAGCTCAGATAACGTCAGAATCGTTTGCATTTGACATTTTGCAGTAAAAGTTTATTCTGTAGCTGCTCATTATCACAAAACTTGTTAGATTAGATGTAAACTATTGCGGAACAAAAAACAGCAGGCGCTGGACTAGTTTGCACGGGTTTGATTCCTGCTGTCTTTTAGGGTTGCCTCTTTTTCAAATGGCCAAAGTGGGACTTTTTTGGTACAAACATCAGATTTTACAGGCCGACACATACCCACGCGGTCAGTACAAAGGTTAGAACTTAACTTTTCGCCTAAATAAAAGCTTATTCTTTGTAGCATTTTATTTGCTTATTCTGTTTCTTATAACATTTAGGTATTTTAGGTACAGAATAACTGTTTTATGCAACTATTACATAAAATATAGGAAATAATTTTGTCATTTGCCATTTTTACAGCTTTTTGACAGGACACAACTGCCCAAAGAGGGACTGTCCCTCACAAAGTGGGACAGGTGGTAACCCTACTGTCTTTGGTAATCTCTGTACCTTGGTTTAATGAGGCACAGAATGTCGGGATTTTGTCCTCATAGCTTTGGTCCATTTTTTCATAAAACTTTGGTTTTCTGGTAAATTAGGGGTTAATCATTAAAGACTGAAGTTATAAAATAAAGACGTTGAGTTTCGGACTCCCTATTCATCAAACATTCACGAGTTTCAGACTTCATATTCATCAGAAAATTCATACTAATGCAACACCTGGTATTCTATCATCTTTCTAATTTTGTAAAAGGAAAAATTGTCCCTATTTTTGAGCCTTTGTCCCACTTTTATTTATGGCTTTGTCCAAATTTCTTGCTCTAAGATGTTGAGTGATATGGAAGACAACCCCAGAAATAATTCTGGTTAGGAGCACTCGTACCTCTCAAATGCCCAGATATTTTCGGCTTTGTATCAGGACACTACATCACTGGTATTTCTGCGCAGAAATGGGCATGGCAAAAGTGATTGACTAATCTACTGACATACGTTTGAGTTTCAGACTTCATACAGAAAATGCATGCTAATCTTGTTAGTCTAGCAATTTTCTGAGTAACATTTAAAATCTGCCCCTATTTCTTTGCTTTTGACCTCACATTATTTTTGACTTTGTCCAGATTTCTTGAGTTAAGAGGCAGAGGGTTACCAAGACACTTTTATACTACTAATACTATTAGTATGAAACATTGACAGAATATGAGAATATGAATTAGAATTGTGAATTGTCATTATTTTTAAAAGTGTAATGTACAGCCTTTTTTTCCAAAGTCATTAGTTTTAGGGGGGAATAAGGACAGAGCTTAAATTTAGGGACAGTTGAAAAGATAGGGATGGAGGGCGATACTGAATTGTCCACAGTTTGCTTTAAGTTGTTGCTGAACTACATGTGATTCGAGACTCCTCGTGAATATTATCACAGACATTCACATTTCTAATCAAATTCCAAGTCTTGAACTGCTGCTTTATTTGTTTGACGTAGCATCTCTCATAAGCTTTATGGACCAAACAGCATAGAAGTGTAGAGAGCAAGACATAACTTGTTTACATGAACACATGTATAAAAACAGACTTTTTGTAGTTTGCAAAGCTCTCAACCTTACATCCCCAAAATGTAGAACACATTTCGACTAGGTTTTCAAGATAGCTAAATGTATTCGTTTACCAAAAGTTATTTTGATGAATTAATAT
Source organism: Protopterus annectens (assembly GCF_019279795.1). NCBI lineage: Eukaryota > Metazoa > Chordata > Ceratodontiformes > Protopteridae > Protopterus > Protopterus annectens. The sequence goes on from NC_056739.1 coordinate 1,599,202,487, forward strand.
GATTCAGTGGCATTATTAGGGGTATTAGTTAAATTCTGAACAGTGAATGTGTGGCAGACCCTTTTACTGTGGAATTTGGAGGAATATGGACTTTATGACTGAAATTGTGGAACAGCTCTCATAATGAGGTAGTCTTGAGAGGTACAAATGGCAATTGCCAAAAATAATTTGACCCTTTCCAAAATGTTTGTAGGCAACATTTTTGAGGGTTAAGTACACTTTTTAAAAGATAATTGGGTGGTATGGGTTATCAGCAAGAGATCCAAGTTGTTGTGTCTTTCGGCTTTTCCCGGTTAGGGTCGCCACAGCGGAACTTCGGTCCGCTAATGATTGGCAGTTGATTCTTACGTGCAGAGTTGCCAGCTCTGATGCACAACCTTCAACGAAGGCACGCCCATTCACGCATGTCTCCACGCAGAAGACGCTCTAACTGAGAATCGAACCGGACAGCGTCTTACTCTGAGGCGACAACGTTACCGCAGCACCACCACCGCGGATGGCAAGAGGTCCAAGTACAAAGTGTAAATTTCTGGCTAATCTCCTGTTTGCTCAATGCAGAGTTGGAAACCTGCTTGATGATCTGCTGTCTTACACTGAATGTGCAGTATTTATGTCATTGTTACATTTTACCCACTTAACAACTGCCAGCTGGCAGATTTGTTAACAGCAGACTTCGCAAGATAACATGGACCTTTACTTTTGTAGACTTTATTGAGCTTGGGTGGACTTGGGGGAAGGGAAATAAGGATATTAAGCAAAGTGGTACTCCACAATGAGTGATATTTTCTACATTTGTTTGGAAACCAATTAAAAATACAGTCATGCCCCTTGACTTCTGTACTCCATCCATTTTATGCAACACCGCTTTCAACAGCCATTCTGTTTCATAGGTTCATAGTTGTATACTAGGCTAATGACCACTTGGGCCTTTATAAGCATAGCTGTGCAGTCTAATCCAGTTGTGCCCCTATGTATCATGGGCATTTATTAGGAGGGAGTTATGTTAGTTAAGAAGTTTGTAGAGGTTATGTGAGTTTGGGCACTACTATCTGCCTTCGTCTGTTAAAGACATGAGGGCCACTCCCGGGGTGAATTTCCAGTTTCCCATCCACTGGTCAAGGTTACGTTTAGATAGGCTTAGGTATCGACTCTGCTTCACATGGATGGGGAACCTATTCCAGAGCATGGCAAGCCTCAGACGCATATCTGTCTTTCCAACATGTCTTATTTAGTTTTGGTTCCCATGTAAGTGTTGAAATTCCTGGATTGCACTTCTAAAAGTGTTTTTCTTTTTTGTTTATTTTATTGTATTAATGTTGTGCTAAGGCATTATAGATGCTATTTTGTTATTTTGTTTATTATTGTTTTTCCTACTAGGGGCCTGCATTTAACATTATTTAGTGTCTCTTTTGTTTAATTTATTTTACTGATAATAGTTTGATAGAGTTGTCTTAGGTGTAACTCCTGTTTTATATTCTTCTCACTGTCTATGCAGCAGTGCCATGCACTGTGCAGAACATGCTGTTTTCTTGGTTTAAATTCGTGTTTTAAAAGACAGGAGGCATTTATTTTCAAATGTGGAAGTACTGGATTTGTTACAGGGAAGTTAGTTGTGAAAGAAACCTGCAAGACATTTGCTGTCATACTAGGGTGTGCACTAGCCTGTTAGTTTACATTTCATGTCTTAAAAAAATGGATAAGTAACAAAACAGAAGTTGGACAGATGCCTTAAATAATTATGATCAGTTTGTAAGTTTATTTTGGTGATCAGTGTGATTTGTGTGGCACCTGATTTGTCAGTAACAGTTACAACATATCTATCTTGTTAACCTGCTGTATTTGCTTAGTCTAGTGACCTTTTTGTCAGGGAAGACCCGAGGTGGTATTTATATTTTTAGGGGAAATTTGGCCAAAGCATTGGGGAACTTCCCTACCCTTTTTTTTATAAGGGACTTTGTGTGCAAGATGGTGGCAGTGAGTTCCATGATTTAAGCTGTTTGTGTTGTTGAGGAGCAGCAGATGAGCTCTGCTATGGTGGTGACTTTGCAGTCCAATTTGATTACTTGTCAGTTTTTGGTGAAGGGTAATCAAAAGTGCAGATGGCGATTAAAGGTGATGAACTGTGCTTGGAGATTATTAGTAGGATTATTGAAGAAAATGCAGAGGGTGAGATTGATTCTGCTGTTTGTTTAGACTTACCTCATACTAGGGTGAATTATTCACCATTATCTGTTTCTACTGCGAATACCAATGTTACCCATCTCCAGAATGGGTAAGCAACGTCTTATTCTGATATAGTATGCAGTTGGCATTCAGTGTATAGCATACAGGTTCGAAGAGTTCTTTGGATCAGCATCAGTTTCTGTTATGCTTCTGGTTTACTGGAGAAGAGGTTCCCGTAGATTGGTATAGGATTCGACCAGATGTTATTATACCTTTGGGTATCTCAGTCCCAGTCGTGAGAGCTCTCATACATTTCTCTGTCAAGACCACTTATGATGTCAATCTGGAAGTGGAGCATTTTACTTGCTGTTCACTCTCGGTGTCATAATGAAATGACACTTATGAGACAGAACAGTAGATAAGTCTGCCTTGCAATTGTTGCTTCATAACTTTACTTAATTCACTTTGCAGCTATGGTCATCTTTTCAGGTGACTGATATACACTTAACTGCAGAATGTTTGGAGACTTTTTTTTGGAGGAACCTGATGTCTTAGATGTTGTGGAACTACTGACTGGGGGATTGGAAGGGAAAATCAAACTGTTTGTTGAACATTGTCCTTTATAACATGTTACTTATCAGTTGTACATTTTAAACAGCCATTGCATTGATCTTTATGCTAGCCAGCAAAACATTTTCTGTGTGCTGAGCGTGGACAGATTGGGCAAAGTTTATCAAAATTTGTACTGTTACGTACTCAGTGTTGCAGTGATGAGCATTTTTGGGTAGTCTCTGCAAGTAATAATATTGTGACTGATAATGTCCAAAATTTACTACCTATTTTGAGCCAGAAAAAAAAAAAACATTTGTACCAGTTCATGCTTCTGCTTCAGAAGGGGCAATATTTCTGAAGGTCTGTCTGATGATGATGATGATGATGATGATGATGATGATGATAACAATACTGTGGATTTCTGAAATGATACTAATACAAGTGAAGGGGGGATTAACGTTTCCTTAGATACTGGGTAATTCTGAAAAGCAGATAAGAGTTAAGAGAAAATGTGAACATAAAGACAAGCATAAGAATAAGAAAATAAGCTTTTCGCACTTAATGTGAATAGATGGATTTCCCCAGTGTGAAGGCATTAAATGTTAAAAATAATAAGACTGTATTTTGTGTGTTTTTTTTTTTGCAGAACACTACAAGAGTTTCTGCCATGGAAGAAAATCGTGCAGCTCTTTTTTTTAGGGGTGACAGTTATTGCTCACTTCAATTATGACGCTTGTTCTGGTGGTGGTACTTTTTTTTTTAATCCTCACGTATCTGTTTTTCATTCTAATATCATTGAACCAGGTAGAGCTACCTGTTGGATATTATGCATAATGGTATTGTATGGAGGTTGATAAATGTGTTTGCTTATACTATTCCTTACCTGAGAAATTTATTATAGCATCTGGTAGAGCCCTGGCTTCAGACAAATTATATTCTTAGGGCCTATATTAGATACTCAAATGTCTGAAAGTTTGACTCTCATGTGGTCGACACCATATGTTCGAACTTTCAAAAGTTCGAATATCTAATAAAAGACAAAAAAATTCACAAAACACCCGCCCCCGCTCTTTAAATATACCAACTCTGAGATCGCACTACAGTGCAGTAAAGGGAAATCTTCCCTTACAGAGATCTCCGTTACAACGTTCGAACATTCAAAAATCCGATCATATGGTATTGACCATATGAGATTCGGATTTTTGAATGTTCGAAGATTCAATATAGACCCTATTTTTATGTGGGGAGGTGGCTTTAACTCTGTATTTTTTATCTGAGAGAAAAAATAGGAAAGGAAATCAGTTGGAAGATTCTGATATATTATGGGATAAACCAAGAGGCTGCCAGCCCAGTTAGCTAGAAGTTTGTAATTAGTGGCAGCAGTAGGATAGCCACATCACATATTAATCGGTTGATAGTGGTGAGATAACCAAATCACATATTAATTGGCTTGTAGTGGTGTGGATATTGAATTCCTGTAGCTTGTGTACAGTGATCACTGAATGTGTTTTTGTACTCTAAATCAGCCACACAGTGAACATTCAGAGTTCATATCACAATTATTTTACTTCTTTTGTTAGCTTAGTCAGTCAGGGAGAACAGGCAAGCATGTCAGCAGAGGAGTATGGCAAATTGACAAGGAGGCAGTTGGCTGAGATGTGCCAGGCTAAAGGACTGGTGCATGAAAACCTGACTAAAGCAGACATTATTGCAGCTTTATTCACAGCTGCGTCAGAGAATAGCAACCAGGAGGACGATCAGACTGGCTGTGGAGATGTACAACTCTCAGAGAATGGACAGCTCAACGTTTCCAAAGAGGACATAAAATCTTATCTGGAGTTAGAGAGACTTGAGATGGAGGCCAAGCGTTTGGAAACAGATGCAGCAGAAAGACTGAAGAAATGGAGAAACTGCTATACCTAGAAGCTGAGGAAAAGGAGAGGCAGAGGCAACTTGAAAAGGAGATGCAAAGGAGATGCTGACTCTTCGCCAGAGTCATGGAGGTAATGGGGAAGGGAATAATCGAACCCCAGAAGCAACAAAGGTCAGTACATTTCTTCCACAATTTACAGAGGGGGACAATTTTGATAGTTATTTCATTCATATGTTTGAGAGGTTATGTAAACAGTATAATGTTGACCAAGGACTCTAGTTACTGACCCCCTTACTCCATGGTAAAGATGTAACTGTTATGTCCAAACTGTCTGATGACTGTTTAAATTGTAATGTTGTAAAGAATTGTTTGCTAGAATTTTTTAAGCTAACTGCTGAAGCTTATAGGAAAACGCTTTGTGACCATAGACGCAAGGCAGATGAAAGTGTGTATGAATATGTTGCTGAACTAAGCACTTATTTTCATAGGTGAGTGAGTGGATGTCAGGTCACCACTTTTGAAGGGGTGGCAGACCTTTTGGTGAGGGAACAAGCCCTTAACACTTTGCCTGAGGATATGAGAATATGGTTAGCTGACAGGCAATGCCTTACTGTACATGGGTTGGGGAAGAGGGGAGACGTATTCCTAGCAATCAGGGCATCACTGCACAGGAAAGGGACACCCAGTACTGCTCATGGGTCTAAAGGAACCTATGATGGGCAGCCCAGACTGCCCCAACAGAATCTGCCAGTAGTAGAGGAAGCCACTAGTCCAGGACCTAGGGTTAAATGTTTTAAATGCAACCGGTAGGGCCATGTAGCATATAGATGTCCACTGAGGCAAGGTGGGGAACAAAAGGTGAGAGAGCCAGTAAGTGGGAATGACAAAATGCCAACAGTAGGTTGTCTTGAGTCAACAAGGGTACCAAACTACCACCCTGCAGATGTCCTGACAGGGAATGATTTTGATAATGCACTACCATGTGTTCATGCAGTTACACGCAGTCAGGCTTGGAGAAAATCATGTGGGTCTGGTAGCCTGGGGTAGACCAGAGGGACCGCGCACTTGCAGCCAGGACTGGTGAGGTGGTTACTTCAGGGAGGGAGCTACCCTGTAGCAGTGATACTTAAGGTGAGCCTCAGCTGCTTGTGGGTACTGACGGTCCCTTGGACAGAGTGACTGCAAGGGCAGAGGTAAGTAGTAGTACCCAGGCTGACAGTGAGGCACCGCTGTCAGAGGATACCAGGCTTCCTGTGGAAGTGGAGCTGGGAAGGGTTACAAAGAGAGAGTTGAGACAGGCTCAGCTTTCAGACCCTACATTACAAGGCCTGAGGTGGGTAGCTAGCGAGGTACCTGATTCTCAAGGGAAGGGGCAATCTGTATACTGGGATGAAGGATTACTGTACAGAGACTGGACCCCTAAGGGAGAGCTAGAGTGTGAGAGAATACAGCAGTTGGTAGTGCCCAGAGTCTACCGTTTGACACTTCTAGCCATAGCCCATGCTATTCCCCCCATGCTATTCCCTTTGCAGGGCATAAAACATACAAAGAGACATACTATACAGAACTTTTATTAGCCTGGGATTTCCAGAGATGTAACAGGGTACTGCAGAACCTTAAGCAGTGCCAAAAAGTAGGCAAGGCAGGAGATAAGGTGAAAGCTCCTTGGACGCCTTTGTCTGTGATTGAGGAGCCATTTCAGAAAGTAGCTATGGATATTGTGAGGTATCTGAGTATCACAAGTTCCACAGGGAAAAAGTACATCCTAGTGGTAGTAGATTATGCTACAAGATACCCTGAGGCAGTGGCTCTGTCCTCCATTGAGGCAGAAAAGGTGGCAAATACTTCTAGAGATTTTCAGCAGGGTAGGTTTCTCAAAAGAAATACTGACTGACAGAGGTGCCAATTTTATGTCAGACCTGCTGGCTTGTCTGTGGAAGTACTGTGGGGTGAAACACCTAAAGACCACACACTACCATCCCCAGACTAATGGTCTTGTTAAGAGGTTAACCTGTACACTCGGGTCCATTATATGGGCATTTGCAGATCAGTTTAAGAGGGACTGGGACAAATATTTGCCCCATCTGTTGTTTGCTTTCAGAGAAGTTCCCCAGGAATCCACAGATATTTCACCCTTTGAATTGTTGTATGGGCATAGGGTGATGGGACCTCTAGATTAAATTTGAGATGAGTGGGAGGGTGCATGTGAATCTCACAAGGAGTCTGTTGTGGCATATGTCCTAAACCTCAGGACAAGGTTCAGGGAACTCATGGGCTTGGACCAGGAGAACATGGCAGAAGCACAACAGCAGAAAATGGTCTGGTATGACAGGAATGCTCGAGCTAGAGAGTATGCTGTAGGGCAGCAGGTAATAATTGTTCTCATTCCTGTCAACACAACAAGCTGTAGGCAGCTTGGGATGGACCCTACAAGGCGGTAAGGAAGGTCAGTGATGTTGACTATGTGGTAGAACTGCTACACAGTGAACATTCAGAGGAGCACAAATTGTACTTCTTTTGTTAGCTTAGTCGTCAGGAGCATGTTAGCAGAGGAGTATGGCAAATTGACAGGAAGCCCTTGGCTGAGATTTGCAGTACAAGGCAGGTGCAGGAGTCTGAGGCAGAATCTATTGCAGCTTTATTCACAGGGAACCAGCCAGAAAATCCCAAATTACTGGCTGTGGAGATGTACAACTCTCAGAGAATGGCACTGTGCAACATGGCACTGTGGTCAGCATTGCCAAGGCAGCTGGAATCTCAAGACAGGGAATGGGGTAAGGTATTCTCAGATAGGCTCAACCCTCTCAAGCCATGTTTCTCAAGGGTCACTTGAAAAACTAGCTTGAGTTCTCGTGGGGGGGGGGGGTGATAAACCGAGAGGCTGCCAGCCCAGCTAGCTAGAATTTTGCAAATAATCCTATATCATTTGTAAATATTAATATGATCCACAGGCTTGTCTTACAAATGTAAGAGAACTATATGTTATGTGTGTGTTAAACTATGTTATGTTTTGAGCTTCAATAATGTAACCACAGTACACTCTGCTGGAGAAGAGCAGAAATGTATATGGATTATATGCCTGTGCAAATGTATGTTTACATAGTAGAAGTTGGGACATACTGAGTTAACTTGCAGACTCTGAGAAAATAAGTAGAGTTTTACAACTGTGTTTACCACTAGAAAATATAATGTCTGCAGCTAGAAATTCTTTTTATTGTCGTGAGACAGAGATAATTATAGTTTTCAAGGGTAAAAGTATTTAACAGTTTTATGATTTCCAGTTCCAGGCAAGCTTCTAAGAGATAAGTCATCTTCTAAAAGATAAGTATTGCTGACACTGAGATGTTAACTTTTATCTCAGAGAGAAAGTCTGTGCATTTTGTATCTTGTGTTGGACCTGCAAACATTCTTTCAGCACTTGTATCTGCCTGGCTGTGTTAGTAAGACTTGGATCATAATATTTCTCTAAGAGAAATAGATAGGAATGTAGTAAGATCAGTCTAGATGTTTTCTGTTTTTATGTGAGACTGTCCTGCAATGTTGTTTTAAAGTATTTCCTGTGATTCTGAACTCTGTTGTCACCGTTTGGGTTATTGATTATTGTCTTGTTCTGTTGTTATTTGTTATTGAATTATTTAAATCTTTTAATCATGGCTGGTTTGATTAGAGATATTTAAGTTCTGAGAGTGCTTGCGTATGTATATGGTAACACTGTATAACCCACTCCTGAATAGCCTTAGTCTTAAACACATTTACCATTTGGATAATAGTAACATTACACAGTAAGATTGGGCACTCTTTAGTAAGGGCTATTATAGTAGCTGATAAGTAGTGGTTGGTGGCAGTGATCACTACCTTATAGTCTGGGTAGAAGGAGGCATAGCTAGTAAACCTGTTCCAGCCTTCCCCAGGAGTGCCTGTGTGTTTGTATATAAATCAAATCTCAAAGTGTGTGTGTCAGCTACTTGGGCAGGGACATGAAGCACTGGTTGGACAGAGACGGTGCAGGAGGTTTTGGCTTGACCACTCGGCTGAGCTCTTAACCCTATAGATGTGCCAATGGGGAATTTTATTGGGGATCTGGAAAGAGCAGGAGAAACCAGCCGCAGACTGACTGCAATCTCTGTGTGCTCTTAAGGGAAATTGTACTTTACTGTGTGTGTACTTGTCATCCTCCCAATGTGCATGTCCCTCACTGGTGTTAGTGGTGAGGATTGAGGTTCCTTGACTATTGGGCCAGTGCAGGAGTGTCACATATACCTTTGTAAAAAGTGTTACAGAATTTCTTCAGGTCCTCAAGGAGACACTTGTTGAAGACAGGCTTTTTCTTTTAGGATTAATTACAGTTTTTATGCTTGCAATTTCTTTGAAAGACATGAAAGGTTATTAGGATCTCTTATTTCTGATCACAAAGTCTTGTGGACATCTTTAGAGAGAGGACAGATTCCTTATCTAGAAGTATGACAAAAAAATGAGATTTAAAATATTTGAAAATGTCTATGCCTATTATTATATGAAACCTTGTTTTCATGTGGTATGGAAAGATCATTTTTTGAACTTTAATTATTCTTCATTGGTTCTGTGGTAGATGTGTTTGAAACAAAACTTGGTTGCAGAATATTGATGGCAATTATTTGAAGGCAAAATTATGGAAATGTTCATATATGCGCCTACTAATGACTTGAATTGTGTCCTAAACAACTCCTCTGTTGTTATGTTACCAAATGTTATTACACAATATGAGAAGAGGAGAACAGCTTTAGGTCTTCATAATATTAAACACAGCGAGATCTGAAGTGAATGCGATAAGGTTTTGGTCTTGTCTGGTATACTAAATGAGAAAGCAAAGATGCTTTTTGAGATCTCTTCTCCATTAGGTTATGGAGAGTCATATTTTTTCCAGAAATTTCAGGCAGCTTAAAGTCTTAAAATTTGCTGAGTAAGAAAAAAAAACTTTTGCAGTCATGTATGCGCTATTGGCCCTTCAGAAATTATGAAAGATTACTTCCCTTGGTGAGGATGAGATTTCATAGTTTCATTATTAATAGTTAGATACTGGCCGCTTAATAATATTTCAATGAAGGCATTCAGTTTGTCTGTTTTTTTCATGGAGTGAGATTTGAGTTCAGACATAAATGTTAAATAACTTAATTATTTTAGTTTGGAAGGGCAATTTCTTTATTATATTGTGACTATAAATTATCAGATTATATAATTCAGCAGAGATTAAACACATATTTCCTCTCTTGTTACCTCCAGAGGTTCAGGGAGTTGCAAGATCCTCCAAGACAATTGGAATTTTGTGGCTTGTTAAACAGTAATTTAAGGAGGCATTGTGATAAGGAAGAACATGGATATGTCATTTAGGTATAACTAAGACATAATGATTCTGTTAGTCAAACTACAGTTCGTTCCATACTTATTCGTTTGCAGATTAGTAAAAGGCTGAGTGGGCGAGGGAAGTTTATATGAATTCATATGTTAAACCACTTGTAAATGGGAATATTGGAGAAAGATCTCGCTATGGAGAGAGTGATGTGATAGGACTGCCCTGTAAATACTTCATTGTTTGGGATTTACTGAAGTCAAGTTTTTTCGTGTTAAAGCTTTGTTTATAGATATTTATTTTAGCTTTCCTTGCATTTTGACATATACTGATGATATTTTGCTTTATACAGATTATGTTAACAGATTTAAATTCAACATGTTTTATCATACTTGGGATTGCATATTAAGTTTCAGAAAATTATTGGATTTGATGGTGGTGTTATTTTGGCCAGTAATACTTTTATCACAAAGTCACTTCAAATTTTAGGAATAGCCAGTAATATTTCTTTACCAAATACTACATGGACTAGCATTTTACATGAAATACATAAAATAAAAAAGTAGGCATATTTTTTCATGAGTTTGTATGAAAGAGTTTATTTGCTTAAAACTTAGATATTACCGCTAGGCTTTTATGTAGCTAGTATTTTTTTTTACTTCCTGAGAAGCTTGACATCAAACTTATGAGCATTGTGGGGGGCTAGGTTAAAACCCATTAAGATGGGTATTTTTATGACAGGGTGCTGAAACGTTCTAAGCATGAACTAGGAGGAAATGACGTGAAGTCATGAAACTAGCAAGTAATTCAACATATTCACCCCGAAGTTAAACATGCTTGGCACATCGTGTCTGAAGTTTCTGTAACCCTGTCAAAAAAGTCTGAAGTCTGGTCACTAAAATACTGCTCCACTGCTGTAATCATCTCTGAATCACTCAAAATTGCTGCCCATTCAAACACTTTTTAAGGTTTGGAAACAGGAGATAGTCAGATGGAGGAAGATCTGGTGAGTAGGGTGGATGGTCTATGTAGTCAAACCCTAATTTTGTCAAGACATCCATCATTTTGCCAACCTTGTGAACAGGTGCATTGTCTTGCAAAAAGAAAATTCCTTTCCACAGCTTCCCTCTCCTTTTCTCTTTCAGGGCAGCATTCTGCATTAACTGTTTGGCCCCTTGGAAGGTAGTCAGTCATTACAACACCTTCCTGATCCCAAAACACTATGACCATGACCTTTCCTACTGACGTTTGGGTCTTGAACATCTTTGGCCTTGGTGAACCTGAGTGCTGCCATTGCATGGAATGTTGTTTTGTCTCAGGATCATTGTAGTGTAACCATGTTTATTCAACAGTAAATAGTCATTACAAAAGATTGGCACCAGCTTGATGAAAATGCCACAGAATCAACTTGGGAAGTGTCCACTCAATATCTTTTCTCATTGGCATTCAGACATTTGGGCACCCACGTGGCTGACAACTTCTGCATACCCATCTGTTCATGGATTCTAAACCCAACACATTCCCTGGATATCGGTGATGTATCAGCAATTGTTTTAACTGATAATCTCCAATCTGTCAAACTCAGGTCATGGACATGGTCAACAATTTCAGGAGTTGAGGCCTCCCAGATCGTCCTGCATCTTCGGTCTCGAAATCTCTACGTTGAAAGTTTGCACACCACTTCTTCACAGCTGAGTAAGAAGGGCACTTGCCACTCAATGTTTGCATCTTACATTTATGACTTTCCTTTCGAGTTTTCTTCTGCAGGATTAGGTACTTCATGATGGGTCAGAGTTCCACACTTGAAAATTCCATACTTTTCATTGACATGGTTCAATCAGTGATCTGAAACAGTCCAAACGTGGTGTTACAATTCCACAGATTGGTACTTTACAAGATGAAATAACCCTCTTTTCATATACAGATGCAAAATAATGCTCAGAATTTAGGAAGTTGGTCGGTCTTAGAACTTTTCAGCACCCCTCGTATATCATGACAGGAAACATGGAGGGTTAGAGAAGCTTGTACAGGGCCCTTTTCTTTACGTGTGTTTGACTAATGTTTTACAGCACTTTGATAGATGAAAACAACATACTATCTTTTCATGTTTGAAACTTTGTGATGATGAGATGAAAATATTTTTTTTCTTAAAATTAACATTGTAATATATTTTATTTGGTGGTAGTTGACAGTAAATCTGTTTGGGCTGGTAAGACTTTGAAAATGTTTGAACTGCATGGGATATACTATATAAACTTGTAACAGAATTACATAACAGGATGAAATGGAGTGAGAGAGACAGCAGTATTTGACAGGTTTGTTTTGGAGACAGGGATATGAAAATTTGCTGGTAAAAGCTTAAGTATTTCTGACAGATTTTGTCACTGCAGAAAATTGGATGCTATTGAACATGTCTTTATTTGGTTATTGCCTTTTGGAATTTTTTTCTGATAAGAATCACAAATTGGAATTTGTGGTTCTGGTGCTACTTTTGATTTAAAGCAATGTTACAGTGTAGAACAGGGTCAGTGAAGAAGACATTGATTTGGATGTAGTATATGCACATATGGTATGCAGGATGTGTTAAATTTCTATTACAACAGATTTTGGGATTTTGCTATGTATGTAAAAATATTTCATTTGCACAAACTTTGATACAAGATTATTACTATCTGCTTAACACTGTTTTTATTGTGGTGTTATACACTTATAAAACTCCTACTGTTTTTGATCGGCGCCATGGGATCTTTTTGCAGCTACCTGAGCTACTACCAAATGTAGCAGGTGAGAACTTGGTTTAACTAATTTTTGCAATCTTGTGAGTAAGTGTTTTAACTTCTGTAGCATCTTTGTTGTTCCATCTGTGTTCAGGTTCATTCCTTCATTGTTCTTGCTGTATATTTCCTCTTTTTCCTGTACAGTGTACGTTGCTTTCATGTGCACATGTTTTCTCCTCCTTTTAAGATGCAGTCTACAAGACTGTGCATAGTGTTTCAGGCATAGTTTTATCCATGTGAGTTCTAATTACTGCAGTGTCCTTAGTATCGCTAGCGTTACAGCTATATTTAGGCATGTTATCAGCTTTGGTTGTTAGTCAGCCACCCAAGTGCAAGTAGATTGTATCAGTGAGTATTCCTGGCCAGTTTCCACTTCAGTCTTCGTATTATTAGACATAAGCCTGTCTGCAGTTTACTTCCCTAACTACATGGCTGCAGACTTGTTTCTCATGGAAGTTACAGATTAAGTAAGCAATCAATCCTGACAGAGTGGACATTACAGGGAAATGACTGGCAGACCAATGGCATGAGACCTCCTGACCCAATGATGGCTTATTAATTCCTTTAACACTCAGCCTGGGGAGTATTTATTTTGGAAATGGCATTTCTGCTTATAATTGTAAATCATTTTATTTTTTTTACTTTTATTAACATTGTTTGTTTGAGGTTTAGAGGAAAGTAGTCCCTAATAAACAAGTCATTTTAAAAATGTGAGCACCTGAAACAATTGATATCTAGGGCAGTGCTCTCAAAGAATGTATGTGGAACCTATAACTACGTTTAAACATCTTCCTCCCTAGATTGTTAATTCCACTCATACCAGCTGACTATCAATCCTCTGTAGTTGGACTTGAGTCCATTTGTTTCTCAAGACTGAGATGAGCGCTGCTTTGGGGGTCTGCTACCCTATCAGCCAGAATTGTGAATCAGACTGCCCTTCTTCTGTAGGCTTGCTGTGTGGAAGGGGGGTCCTCATCCCAGTAGACAGGTGGCGTAGCTTAACCCCCCAAGTCAGAGGTCCTGTTGAGTCTGCTAATGTGTCCAGACAGGAAACTATATGGCACACTCCTCCTCAGGCAGCAGCCTGCATCACTTTATTTGTGATTCTAACTTTGTGCCCTCATGACTGACATGTGCATCCACATCACTGCAGGGGCCTTTGATACTCTTCCTCAATGGAATAGGTCCCATGTATATGTGTACAAGAGCTACCATCACTGACTTGGGAATATTAAGCCCACAACCTTTGGTCTTGGCATTTGTTGTTATGCAAGCCCTTGTTTGTGCAGGAGCAAACATGCTGACCAAAAACTACTGATCCCTCTAACCAGGATGGGTGAGCTGACATAAGTCATTTGCTCCCCCCCCTCTTCCTGCCTAGCTGTTTTGTTTGAACTCTAGTTGTCTGAATCTCTGGCAGGACTTCATCCCACTGTGGTGTAGGTCTTTGAAGAAATGGTGCGTGTGTTTTTATTTTGATGTGAGCATGATTTAATTTTACTACCCAGCACCATTTCTCCTCTCCCTTGTTGGCCATTTGAATCCACCAGTTCTGATTGTCTAATGCTGCCCCCCCCCCCGAAACCTCATTTATCATCCAGAAAAAGAAGTGAATTCCGCTAAAGAACGCTCAGCAGAACAAAAAACAATGTAAATATTGGAAGAGCGTTGCACCGCAAGTATTAGTATTTCATCTGAGTATTCAAAACTTGCTAAACAACCAAAATGGCGAAAAGACAGCTTCAAAACAGCTGCAGTAACAGGCTTTTACCATATTGAATCCACAATATATGAAATATAGAGCTTTGTTGTTGTAAAAGTCAAGTGGCGTTGTAATTCCACAGCTTTAAAACATGTGGATGTCATAAAAACAGAAAAAACAAACATAAAAGTAAAGAACCCTTCTGATGTAAACAATGGACAAGCACTTTCAGCTTTTTCAAGCCTTCTTCAGATCCAAGTAGGTAAGCTGGGTTCAGTGTTTAAAAGATGGTATCATCCAATGAAACAACCTACAGTGAATGATGAATGTTAACCAATCAAGTTAGTCCATTTTTACACACCTCCATAGCTTGAAGTTAAAGCTCTTTATTTAAAACTCTTTGTTTAAAACAACATGACAGTTTGACGTTTCTAAGACAGACTCAGACATATTTTCAGAAGGAATATTAGTAAAGTCTTGTCAATAGGTTCTAGTTAAAAGAACAAGCTCTGCATAAAAGCCAAGATTTAAGAGAAAAGGGTGAAAAATAAAAATAAAGATAGTCGTTTAGGGCGCTTCTTTTTATTTCATTTCAACAATTTCTTTGGGACATCAGAGCCTAAGTCAGTATACCTAAGGTTTCTGGCAATGAAAACAGGTCATAAGTGAGCATAGCTCATTGCTCGTCTATTTTTAAGAAAAGGTTTTAAGGGAACACAGCCATTAAGGCCAGGGGGGTTATCTGCCCTCAGCCGCATTATCCACTTGGCTTCCTCTCTCTGTCAGATTGGGTCAGGTCTCCTTCTCTGGAAGTAAAATGTATCTTTGAAATGACCATGAAAACAAAGCTATGTCCCTCATGCTCACGTAAATGAAGGAAAAGAGAATTTGTTTCCTTTCTGTTACATATATCAGATTGATATTTGATCATTCTTTCCTTTAGCTTCATATTAGTTTTTCCAACATAAAATGCTGTGCAGGAAGTGCAGGTAGCTATGTAAACAGTATTGCTGGTTAGGCAATTAGCTAATCCATGAAAAACAAATGTCTGTTTAGTAACCGGATGCTTAAATGTGTTGCTACAATTGATTACATTGCAGATCTTGCAGAAGCCACATTTCTTTGTTCCTGATGAATTATTATGTACGTAGTTGTTACATATCCCATCATTTGAGCATAAGATCCTTTTGAGATTCTTTTTATTTTTGAAAAGGAAACTTGGGTTATCTCCAACAGTCTCTTTTAACTTTTTATCCGAAGATAGAATCGGCCAGAACTTTCTGATCACCTGGCATACGTTATCATGGTCCATAGTTTAAGTTAAATTGACCCTTAAGTTAGATGTTCTTTTAGATATAGCTAGGGATGGTGTACTTTCACCTTCTCTGACCTTAGAGGAGTATGTCATTAATTCTGGTCTTGTTTAGTTCTCTCTTTCCATAGCTTCGTTGGCTGAAATTTTTAATAAGCCTGTCTTCTTCCTGGAGAAAGGTTGCCTCTTCTGTACATAGCTTTGAAATCCTTGCAATTTGATTTTCAACAATGTTAGAGAAAATATGCCTGGGATGCATACTGGAAAAATGGAGCATGTGGTTTTGCCACATATCTTTCCTATAGAGGCGAGTGTCTATTCCCTTCCCTGGATCAAGAGATAATCTCACATCCAGAAAGTCAATCATCTCTCTAGATGTTTTTACATCAAATTTCAGGAAAGTAGTGGTCTGTGACAAGAAGTTAATAAAGCTTCTTAAATCTTCTTCTTTGCCCTTCCATACAATGAAGGTGTCATCCACAAACCGATTGTACAGAATTATCTGGTCATTCCAAATGTTATTAGCATCCTTGGACCAAGCTCTCTCCCAGTTGGCCAAAACCAAGTTTGCATAACTGTTGGCACAGGGCGTGCCCATGGCAAACCCCCATCTCTGCCAATAGTAGCTGTTGTCATAGGTAAACACATAATTTCTAAAAGATCACATATCAAACATGATTCCACCTTCTCTTCAGTTAGAAATTCTCTTACTGCTTCAATGCCATAATTATTTGGTATGGAAGTGAATAAACTATTCACGTCTAGGGTTACCAATAGCAGACTCTCAAGATCATCACGGTGTTCTAGAGCTATATACAGATGTTGTAGAAACTCAGCTGTATCTTTAATCACAGTGGAGGCCCTAGGTAGCATCTTTTTTAGTTCTTGTTCATTAAACATAGAAATAGGTTCCGTCAACCATCCTCTACCAGCCACAATTGGCCTTAAAGGTGGGCGTTTAGGATCTTTATGAATTTTTGGCAATCCACTGATAGTTGGTACAGTGGGGTGCTCAGTGATGAAAAGATCATGCAAATACTCATTAATCTCTCTTTGCAATAGCATGTCATAAAGAGCCTGCTGGATCTTCCGTTTCATAATATTTAGTTCATTCTTACTAATCAAGGAATATGTCTTTTAATCACTTAATAATTCTTTCATCCATTGGACATACATCATTGCATCCATTACCACTATGACTCCTCCTTTGTCAGCAGGTTTAACCACAATATCATTCCTTTCTTTAAGCTCTTTAGGTACCTGATTTTCTTCTTTGGTTAGATTGAAAAACTGTTTTTGAGACATTCTTGTTCTCATTAACTCCTCTTCACAGGCATAAATAAAAGAATCCACGGCTGGGTGGTTGAGGGGAACAAATGTGCTCGGTTTCTTGAGCATAATATTACTTTAAATGGGACATTTATCATTTCCATCCCCAAAAATATACTTCAAAGTAAGATTCCTTCCAAACATTCTAAGGTCCAGTGCAAATTCATCATGTGTAGATTTGGTTGCAGGAATAAAGCTAAGGCCTTTCTCTAATAGATCCATCTGAGAGTGAGTGAGCTGAATGTTCGAAATATTAACCACTAAAGAGTTTATTGTGTTACTTTCCTTTTCTTTCTCTCTCTGCTTAAAGATCTCCCTGTTCGAGAGACTTTGTTCATCATTAGAAAAGGGAGCTGCTCTGTGATGGTAACATGTTGTGCTCCTCTCTTAGGTATTGTTCCTAGTGGATGACCATTGATACCAGTACTATTAAAAGGACTGGTATTATTGACATTAATAATTGCATCTGAGTCATGTTCTTGTTCGATAACGCAAGCATTTTCATTGGTGACAATACTCCCATTCGGGACTTTTCTGACTATAGGCTCTTGTTTGTCCATGTGATGGACTTGTGCACTAACCAAATGATCTCGAGATCTATGGTTATTATTATTATTGGTGTGCAGAGTTGTACCTCTCTGCTCAGGATTTCTATATTCTTTCCGTGGATGCTCATTGAAGTTTCTGACTTTAAGCCATTCAAATAAATGGCCTTTCTGTATATCATTAAAGTCTCTCATTAATTTCTGACTTTTAATGCCTTTTAGCTTAACTTCACATGCTGTTAGCTTATCCTGTAAATTCTCTAATTTCATGAAGTTATTATCAGACAAATTCATACTTTCAAGTTCTTTTTGTTTCTCCTCTATCAAGGTGCTCATTTCTTCTTCTTGAGGCTTGAAGAAGTCTACCAGGAGATTCATATAACTGAAACTTGTCTGTATATTAATTGCTTGCCATTTGGCCAAAAGCTCAGTGTAGGTGTTTCCATAAGTGGGTATACATCTAACCCTGAGACCTCTAGGAATAACCTGATGATGTAGCCAGGCTTCCATATGGAAGCATTGCCATTGAAATCTCTTTAGCTTAAAGGCCGCATTTTCAACTGTTTTAAAAATAGACTCAAAGTTTAGGTCAACCTTTTCAGTTTCCACAACTGAAAACCCAGTTGTTGCAAGATTCAACTGAATCAGCGGATTAATCGAGCCAGACATAAAACCTGTCACTAACTTCTTTCTTTCCATGTCAATTAAATCTAGAGACATTGCGTGGAAAATGCAATAAAAAAGTAAAAAGTAGTGACTCTTAATACAAACTGCTGTTACAAACTGTGTGCGGAATACACAGCCAACAAATGTCAAATCCAGAAAAAGAAGTGAATTCCGCTAAAGAACGCTCAGCAGAACAAATAACAATGTAAATATTGGAAGAGTGTTGCACCACAAGTATTAGTATTTCATCTGAGTATTCAAAATTTGATAAACAACCAAAATGGCGAAAAGACAGCTTAAAAACAGGCTTTTACCATATTAAATCCACAATATATGAAATATAGAGCTTTGCTGTTGTAAAAGTCAAGTGGCATTGTAATTCCACAGCTTTAAAACATGTGGATGTCATAAAAACAGAAAAAACAAACAAAAATAAAGAACCCTTCTGATGTATGTAAACAATGGACAAGCACTTTCAGCTTTTTCAAGCCTTCTTCAGATCCAAGTAGGTAAGCTGGGTTCAGTGTTTAAAAGTTGGTATCATTCAATGAAACAACCTACAGTGAATGATGAATGTTAACCAATCAAGTTAGTCCATTGGCATAGCTGGCCTTGGGCATAGGCCAACTAGGCAGCCGCCTAGGGCACCGCTCTAGTAGGGACGCTTTTCCAGTATTTATTTGGTGTAGGTAGACTAGGATGGGGGCACAGAGTGGTGTGGTGGAGGCACTGTGGAGCCCTTTTGCCTAGGGCACCAGTTGACATAAGGCCACTCATGTCCATTGGTACACACCTCCATAGCTTGATATAGCTCTCTTTATTTAAAACTCTTTGTTTAAAACAACATGACAGTTTGACGTTTCTAAGACAGACTCAGACATATTTTCAGAAGGAATATTAGTAAAGTCTTTTCAATTTCTCATTCTCATTTTTCCTCATTTATCATAGTAACTGCTGCTTTTTTAAAAATGCCAGTGAGGGCAGTCCTCTTGTCTGTCGTTCAGCTGTATAATTTAGTGAATACACATCTTGATGGCAACATAGCAACCTTGGCAGAGAGGAAACAGTCTTGTCCATTTTCAGTCCCGCTCTGTTAAAATGCTGGTGGCACTTTGTAAGTAAAAAAAAAGCACAGCTACAGGTGCTAATCCATTATGGATAACAGATGTAGCAGCAGGTCTTTGGACATTTAAGTATTTACATGCATCTAATATGAAAATATGTGCCTGTGAGGTAACAGAGGTACCTGTAAAGAAGATATTTACACATGACGAAGCAGAGCCACCTGTTTAGGAACCATCCCGAACATGCGCCATCCCTGATGCATAGCAGAGCCACCTGTTGTGTAGGAACCATCCCGAGCATGCACCATCCCTGATACATAGCAGAGCCACCTGTTGTGAAGGAACCATCCCGAACATGCACCATTCATAGCAGAGCTACCTGTTTAGGAACCATCCTGAACATGCACCATCCCTGATACATAGCAGAGCCACCTGTTGTGAAGGAACCATCCCGAACATGCACCATCCCGGATACATACAGTTTTCAGAAGTCTTTGCAGTGCCCTCTTAAAACCTTACCATCAGAAACAGTAGCCATTTTCATAGCTACAGTTTTTAAAGTGGTAGCATGATGATTTAGGTAAATTCTATGGCGATGTGATTTTTTTTCTTCTGTTGACCTTTTTTACTTGAACATAAGACTGAATTATTGGCTGTACTTTGGTGCCTTTGGACTGAGAGCAGCTGAGATTTAGAAATGCCATTATCTAAACATGTGCATTGTGTGTTTCTATGTTTAGCATGGGTTGATGCAGTGTGCACGCAATTTAATACTGGTTTACACTGCTTACATTCATACATCTGAATTTGAATGTCTTCCTATAATCCCCGTCTGACATGCAGAAGCTATAGCTTGAACAGGTTAATTGCTGTTGCACAAACAATGGGCAAAAACTAAATTCTAAAAAGTGCAGTATTCTCATATTTATTGAGCAATTCCTCAACCTAGCTTATTGTACAGACAACACTCCCTGCCAAAGTAAAGATTTTGTGAGTGTTGTTAGAACATGGTTAGATAATTCCCTCTCCTTTTGATCATCATACTAAACAATGGTTAGGAAAAACTTCTGTGTGGCACAACTGGATTGAAAGAAGTCTTTACTCCTCTGTGTTGTGCATTGATCATATCAGTTATAGAATACAGTAGCCCCATTTGGATGCATCTTATGGGACATTTCTGGCAGTTGGAGAGACCCCAGACATTCCTAAACAAAATGGTTATGGGCCTAACAAGCCTGTGCTACCGCGAGAGGCTGGTGACTCTGTCCCTGTATTCAGTGTCCTATAGCCTCCGTAGGGGTGATCTGTGACATGCTTTTTTGGCCACTGGGGAATTTGGCAGCTAAGACCTATTAGTGAATAACCATGACCAGAAGTCTGAACCTGCTTCTTCAAATAAATCGAGGTGGGCAGACTGATTCAACACGTAATGACTACCCCATTCTCTGGAACAAACTTTCACTCCAGATCAAGCAGTATGAGACACCATCTTCCCTAGAAAAAATGTGTTAGACATTTGAATGGGCATTCACAAATTCACCTCTGACATGACTGGCCTATTGCTCCTTGAAAAAAAGAGGCAAGGTTTAATGGTGGGTACTGGCAAGTGTAAATGGCCTGACCTGTCCCAGCTGCCTTGTATTATCTGTGATAAAACACTATAATAAAAAGCTTGCCATTTTGCAGTTCTGATGTTTTCTGATAGAGTTACAAGTAATTAAAATTAATTTAGTCTTTGGCTTTATTGTCATAAATGTACCCATGAAGACTTACTTTTTATTGTTTTAAAAGGTAGCAGAGCCATGTAGCTGAAACACTGGTGTTTCCTTAAGGGGGTCATTTGCATATATCCCATGGCCTTCACAACAGAAGGTAAAAGTTTTAAAGAGTGAGCACTCTTAACATGCTCAAGAGATGTGATGTCCAAAAGTATGTGACTGGTGTTGCCCTTTTAAAATTGATTGCAGCATTTCACCTTTCCAGCGTACTGTGTACTACATTGTCATTTGTATTAATATTGGAGAAATTTCATGATGCACATGCAGAGGGAAAGCTCTGTGAACCTCACCCTTCTGATGCACCCTTAATAACTTCTGCAGGTAACCAGAAACATGAAATGGTGGGAATTTTTACTTACAGAGCCAGGGAGTACTCTCATCTAAAACTATCCATTAAATTATATGTAAATGCTGTGGTGCCCACAAGAGTAAATGAGCAAAAAAGGCACATTACATGGATAATTTAAAAGTTTAAGAAAAACACTACCAATAACAAGGGCATACAGTACAGTTGTGTAAAATCTTACCATAATGGTAGATGTCGTTGCCTTCACCGCTGCAGTATTCCTTACGAATGGGATTCCCTGCCGAGAAGCCCTCCATCCGACCAGTTTACAAAAGTCTACCAATGCTTTAAGGTACACTGAACATCACCTGTGCACTCATAAGGTAGGGCATAAAGGTGACTTTCAAGTGTACCATCCTCAGAACAGATTGCCCCAGGAATAACAGCAGTCCAAGGAAAACCAAGGAGAATCTGCACAGCCAGGAAGGGAAAAGACCAGGGGGATGGAGGGAGGGAGTGAATACTGCAGTGTTGAAGGCAAGGACATCTACCATTATGATAAGATTTTACACAACTCTACTATGTCCTTACATTCACTGCTGCAGTATTCCTTATGAATAGGAGAGTGCCAAAGTTAACAAGAAACCTGGGAGGAGGAAGCAGCAGAGCCCTCCAAGAAGCCATGAACAATGGCAGCAGCAAAACCAGCTCTAGCTCTGGAGATACCATCCAACTGGTAATGTTTGGTAAAGGTATGCACAGAAGTCCAGGTAGCAGCCTCAAGAATAGAATTAGTGACTAAGCCTGTGAAAAAAGCACCAGAAGAAGCCTCAGCTCTAGTGGAATGAGCCTTTACAGAAGAAAGAAGGCTCTCGCCATGAAAAGTGTAACTAAAGGAAATAGCCTTTGAAATCCAATTGGAAATAGTTTGCTTGGAAACAGCCAAACCTAAAGACCTAAGATGAAAGGAAACTCGGACTTTCTGATAGCTTTAGTTTATCCAAATAAAATCTGAGTTGTCTAGGCATATCTAAGATATGCATCACCCTCTCACTGTCAGATTGCAGAGAGGAAAAAAAGTAGGCAAATTAATAGACTGATTAAGTGACAACTCATTAACCACCTTGGGCATGAAAGAAGGATAAGTACACAAGGCCACCCTGTCCTCATGAAATATCAGAAAAGGTGGCCAAGCCATAAGGGCTTACAACTCAGATACCAGTCTAGTAGAAGTAATAGCTAACCAAAGAACTGTCTTCCAAGAACAATGTTGCAAGGAAGCAGATACAGCAGGCTTAAAATGAGCCGAGTCAATTTTTCCAGAACAAAATTAAGATTCCAGGGAGGAGGAACAGGCTTCCTGGGAGGTATAATATTAAGGACGTCTTTAAGAAATTGCTTAGCCTCAAATCTAGATGCTAATGGGGGAGTGAAAGGCAGTCAAGCAGAAAGTGCTGATAAGTGAGCCTTCATAAAAGTATAGGCCAAACCAGCATTGAGCAACTCACACAAATAAGAAAGAACCAAAGGAACATCCACAGAAAGTGGGTCCAGGTCACGAGAGAGACACCAAACAGAAAACCTATTCCATTTAGATAAGTAGAATTTCCTAGTAGTAGGTTTCCCGGCCTCCTGCAGGACCTGCAGCATGTCCTCAGAAAAAAGGTGCCTATGAGGGATCAAAACCCTATCACTCACAGTGTCAGTTGAAGCGTGGACAGGTGGGGATGGATGAGAGATCCCTCGTTTTGTGTGAGAAGATCCACCCTGTGAGGTAACTTGTGGTGATTGCCCCTGGCTAGATGCAGAAGTAGAGGGAACCAGTGCTGTTGTGGCCAAAAGGGAGTTTCCAAGAAGATTTTGGGAGCATCCTGTTGAATCTTGAACAGGACTCTCAGAATGAGAAGAAGGGGAGGGAATGCATAAAGAAACATCCCCTTCCAAGAAAATGAGAGGGCGTCCATCTTCCATACCAGAGGACCCGGGACTCCGAACAGACAACTTCCTCTGTTCTGTGCCAGAGGGGAGGCAAAGAGATCTACTTGAGGAGTACCCCACTGGTGAACAGTGAAGCATCCATTCATGGGATTGAGTGAAGGACCTGCTAAAATTGTCTGCCAGAGCATTCCGATCTGAAGGAATGTAAACTGCCTGAAGAGTCACACGATATTGGATAGCCAGATCCCGTACTAGAAGTGCCAGCCAGCAGACAGTAGGACCTTTTACCCCCGTTTGCTGATATACCACATGACTGCATTGTCTGTGAATACCTTGAGAGGCCCTGCAGAGAAGAGAGGATGAAAGGCCTGAAGAACCAGCATAAGAGCCCTCATCTCTTAAGTTGATGTGCTCCTTCCACTGACGATGTGACCACACTCCCTGAACTAGCAGGAAGCCAAACGCTCCCCATCCCACATCTGAAGCGTCTGTAAACAGATCAGAGTGGAAAGAGGAGGTTGAAAAAGTAGCCGTGGATTCAGAGACGAGTGCTGAATCCACCACAGAAGTTCTTTCTTGAGACATGGGAGATGAGGAACAGGAAAGTTTAGAGGATACAGATGCTGAAACTACTTCAGAAACCACTAAAACTTTGTCACGTGGAATTGGCCAGAGGGAGTATTAGAATGGTGGAAGCCATAACCACAGAGCTCTCAGAAACTCCCTGGCTGTAATGGACACTAGGGGAAGAAGAGTTTGAAAGAAAGGAGAGTTAATGCCTTTGGAGGAGGCAGGGATGCCAGCATTGGCACCATTTTAAACCTACAATCCAGAAAAACATGATCCTGAGTAGGAGTCAGGGAAGACTTTTTGAAGTTTATTGTGAATCCCAGGCTCTGAAGAAGGGAAATGGTAAAATTAAGATTTTGCAAAAGGACCTCTGGAAGGATGCCTGAATCAGCAGATCATCCAAATAAGGAAAGGTGAGGCATTTGGTGAACACCCGTGGGGCAGTGGAAAGGCCAAAGGGAAAAGCATGGAACTGAAAATGTCAGGAAGCAACAGAGAAATGCAAAATCTCCTGAAAAGAGGATGGATTGGAATATGGAGATAAGTATCCTTGAGGTCCAGAGACACCAGAAAGGCCTGAGGGAGCAAGAGAGGAAAAGGGACTGAAGGGACAACATCCGAATAGAAGGCACCTTCAGAAAGGTGTTCAGATGAGAGAGGTCTAGAATAGGTCTCCAAGTACCTTCTTTTCTGGGCACTAGAAATATTCTGGAATAAAACTCTTTCCCCCTTTGGGACACAGGCACTTTTTGAATAGTACCCTGAGACAAGAGGTCTTGAAGAACCTCTGGGGAAAAAGGAAGCTGTTCCCGAGGAGGCTGAGGAATGCCCATAAAAGGATGGCGGGAAATCCAGACCATGAAGTACCTTTGCCGAATGACTGACAGAACCCAAGAATCCTGGTGTCTATATTAGATCATCGAACGCTTAGGTAAGCAAACGGTGATTAATTGACCCCATGTAAGTGAAAGCTTACAAAACCGAACTGTCAGAACAGCGATTTTTTTCCAAGGGAAAAAAATCGCTGTTCCAACAAAAAAAAGAAAGAAAGCACATTAAAACATGAGATTAAGTCAAGGGCTTCACCCCACCCCTGATGTTATATATACCAACTCTGAGACCGCACTACAGTGCCGAAAGCGGCAAAGTACCGAAGCAGCCAAGCAAATTCTTTCCCAGGGAAAGAATCCGCTTACATGCCACTTCGATATTTTGCAGTTTTGGTTTTGTCAGTTCGACCAAGACGCATTCAAAAACATGCATCCTTCGGTCTGCTGATAGGAACCCGAATCCTGGATGATTCGGAGCCAAACAGGAAGAGAAAGAGGCAAAGAGAAAGAGGAATGTGTCTGGGAATGGGTGGATAGTCAGGCAGTACCAGGTTTGTCAGGAAAGGAAGGCTTAAGAATCCCTGCAGTAGAGTGGCCTTAGCAGGAGGGGTCAGTTTATTACCCTTTTTACCTTTAGAAGGAGGGCGAGACTTAACTACAAACAAAGGCTGGGTTAGAAGGGTAGGTTCACGGAAATTTAGGCACAGGAGGAACAAAGACATGCTTAAGCTCCTGTAAAGCCTTCCCCATTGTCCTGAAGAGACTTAAATAAACCAGTAGCTGCTTCACCAAACAAAATAGTATGATCCAGAGGAGCATCCAGCAACATAACCTTAATATCATCAAGCAAAGGTTGAAGCTGAAGCCATGAATATCTCCTCAGAACTAAACCAGAAGCAGCAGCCCTAGAAGAGGCATCTGCTGCACCATAACTACATTTGATAGAATGATGAACTACCTGAGAGAAGTCCCAAGCAAGGAAAGAGCAGCAGATTTACTCTGAGTCTGGAAGATCAGAAAGAACCTGACAGGCTTGAGAAAGAAGAGCCAGACATACCTAGAGATATGGGTCTGATAATTAAAAGCCCTAAAAGCTAGGGTAGATGGAAGTATAAACCTTCTTACCCAGTCTATCCAAGGTCATAGTGTCCTTGTCAGAAGGCAGTATCTTGGACACAGGAAGCAGTTGGGATAGCTTATCCGAGGCTACAGACACCACAGAGGGGTCAGCAGCAGGACATTTTAAACAAAAAGGAACAATCCTCGAGCTGTATAAAACCTTTCAGACTTCCTGGGAGCAGGAGGCAGAGAATCCAGCGCTTTAGAGGCAGTGGAAAAAACATCCAATAAAGCGGACAAGACAGGAGAAATGGCTGCAGTAATTCGTAGTACCTCTTATGGATATCCGAAACCTGGGCACAATCACACTTAAAAATTCCATCATCCTAGAGACCATGTCTCCAAAGGAAATTTCTTCAGAAGGGTTATCTAGAGTATGAGAATCTTCCTCCTCAGACCCGTAGTCTAAAAAAGAAGGAATCTGGGTAGAACAAGCAAGGGAGTCATCATCAGAATCCACCTCAGAAGAATGTAATTCTCTGGACCTTTTAGGGGAAGAGGCGGACCAAGGAGGAGCAGGAACTGAAACTCCTTGAGGAGGCCACAATGACAGTAAAGCATTAAATAACTCCTGAGTAAAGGCCTGCCACTCACTTTGTGGATCCCTAGCAGCAGAAGAAACATTATTAGTTTTCTGTTTCTTTTTTAAAGGGACAGCAGGCCTAGAAACCTGAGAAGGCCCAGACTCAGGACGGCATTCCACAACAGCAGTAGGAACCTCTTCCCTAAAGAGAAAATGCGGAACCACACTAGATCCCTCAGAAACAGTCAACCGTGGTTCCCTCTGAATGCCCAAAACGGATGCCTGCAAAGCCTCGTCGGACGTGCTGCCCGCCAGATCGTCACTGGCCTCCAACACATATGCAGTAGAAGAATCTGACAAAAACAACTGGGTGAGCCTCCGGGTGCATAATATCCTCAGGAGAAACTCCAGGCAGAAGCTGGACAGTGGAAGATTCTGGTCTTACCTTATGCACCTTCTTCCCAGAATGCTGATCCTCGGGTTAGGAAGATCCATCCATAGTACCTGTGCCAAGAAGCTTAAGTCGCTGGTTCTCAAGGTACAAGGAAAGGGAAGAAAGCCTACTACAAAGAGTTTTGGGGACAAACACCTGACAAATTGAACAAGATGTATGGTTGTGAGCAGCACAAAGGCAAAAAAGACACTTATCGTGGCAGTCTTTATGGGGAATCAGTCTTTCACACTGGCATTTACCCTTCCTGGATGACATTAATCCCAAACAGCACAAAACAAAGAGAAAAAGTAACCAAAAACCCAACTGGGTACTTATCCGCAACTGTGAGGACTCCAGCAAACAGGAGTAAGCACAGAAAGACAAACAAACAGAAAAATGGTTAAAAAAAAAAAAAACGGATGTATGCAACAGACCAGCGGTTAAAACAGTGTTCAGACTGGTGGCAAAGAAGTTCTGAGGATGGTACACCTGAATGTCACCTTTATGCCCTACCTTATGCAAGGAGTGTGCAGATGACGTTGAGCATACCTTAAAGCAACAGTAGACTTTTGTAAACTGGCTGGATGGAGGGCCTCACAGCAGGGAATCCCATTCATAAGGAATACTGCAGCAGTGAATGCAGGGACATATATAGTTCCACTTTGAGTTCTCTTGCACTAAATGTACCGAGTGCAGTAAGCTCGGCTTTACAAACTACTGCAGTTACCCATCTCAGAATATGCTTCAGTGCTGACCTCTACAGTGTTGAGAATGTAAATAGAGGGCCATCTGTATACATTTCCATTCTTTATGTGGCTTCTTCAACTCCCCTTAGTTTGGCTGCAGTCTTAATAAGCACCTCCTACTAGATGTGGGCAAGCCAGAGCCTGCTTGAGCTTGGCTCATGCCTGAGTATAAGCTCTCCTCTGGCTCATAATCCAGCAGGTTAGAGTCGAGAAAGAGACGAGCTGCAATCATAAGGTTTGTTTTTGAGTAAATGCTGACTGTTGATTCAGACCAGACCTCCAGGCTGTGAGTGCTTTCCGTTAGGTCATTGAGGTTGGCTGGAAAACCAGCCAGGATGGTGGCACACTAAAAATGAGGAAGATTTAAACATTTTTCGTGGAAGAAGGCTATTGCAATACATTGTAGTTGGGTCATTCTTTTATAAAAAGATTTGCAGCTCATTTTTAAGGGTGTGGGGTGCATTATTTCCTTTTACTCCACAGTGCTTGCATGTTTCTAGAGTGGGAGGAGCCTGTCCCAGTTAGAGAAAGGGGGACCAGTAGAGTTTGGAAAGCACTACCCGTGCTAAGGACAGCACAGGCAGAATTATTTTGTTTTTGTTTTTATTGAGGTAAGCCCTAGTCTCTCATTTGTCCCTGATTTTAGCTTATTGCTGTGAATATCTGAGAGGTGCTTGGTGGTTAGTATACATGTTTAAGAGTAACTTGTTGAAATGACTATATTATTGTAGTAGTTATTTCTTTTTTCTTTCACTATCCTCACCATCAAGCATCAGACACGTGGAGAGATCTGGGCTGCCTTTATGGCGAAGGGGAGCAGAGGCATCTTGTACATGAAAGCACAAGGCCATCCTGTAATTATTGCTGGCAAATAAAAGTGTTATGACTTGTTGGGGGCAGTGTATTTGTTTACTGGTCATAAGCTGATATTGCAAAATGTTACTGTAGTTCTTGCATTTTTCATTCTTTTCTCAGTGAGAAATTAGTGTACAGAAAGCTGCTATCAGTTTTTGGGGCTTACAGTACATGTGAGCAAAGGGAAGTTATGGTTGACATGGTTTGTTGGAGGGAAGTATCCATCAAAGAACAAAGTTTGCAATTATTATTATTATTATTATTGTTGTTGTTGTTGTATTCTGTAGCAACTTCACAGTCGGAGGTGGTGTACCATCTGGGCACTGTGTGTATCTTGTACAGAAATAGGGTTGTTAAGAATACCGTGTATTATTACTGTGGGTTGCCTTAAGGGAACTGTAATATGTTTTTTTACATAAAGCTAACAAAATTCAGCATTTCACAAAGCTCTTGTTGCTCCATTTAGCCCATGTATCTGTTTTTTTAACTTGGGGTTGTGAGACCATTTCTTGCAAAGTGTGATTGATCTGCTGTGCACTAAAATCATAATTGGACTAGAAGGGGAAAATGACATGTTTTTTCAAGAGCCAGGGCATCGTTTCTGTTCCTGCATACAGAGTGATGTACTTGTATGCTACTACTTTTTAAATGATTTCCCCATTTTTCATTGCCTGCAGACCTGTAGCTTGGGCACAGTGAAGGAGGTGGCTGGTTGCAAGCTGTTATGAAATGTGATCAGCATACCATCAGCATTCATTCATTAGGGTGATCCTGGCAATGTCAATGTCTGTTTGGTTGTAACTGTATAAATTAAATTTGGAAGACCACAGCCAACAGAGCTACTGCTGCGATTGCCTGCTCTGGCTAGGCTGTTATGCTGTAAGAGTCAAGCCAGACCCTTCACTTGACTCCAGCTGGGATCATTTTCAAAAATCCCAGACTTGCCACCTTTATCTTCTTCTCATATACATGCTTGATTTGCTCTATTTCTTTCAGTGATGGATCAGGAGTTTGGAAATCTGTCACCTTTTTATCCTCTGATAACAATTCAGTAAACTGTGTAGAAGGCCTGAATTATGATGTCTTGATGGCAAAGGGGAAACACTGGGGGGCAGTCTTTGTATGATGCCCTCCTGAAATCTCTGGAAGTTACCTTTAGTTAGTAAATCATTTTCCTGTCCAGGATTTAATTGGAATGCTGGTATTTCACTTTCCATTTGGTGTCCTGCTAAGGTTGGGCTGTCATTGGCGAAACAAAATTATTGTTTGTTACAGTTATTCACTTGTAAGTGAGCAGAGAGTCCAGAAGGGTATTAAGTTTGTGATGGACACCCAAAGATCATAGACTGTGCCCCTTTTGTCATTAACATTGCCGCCATGAATTGTAGCTGCAACTGTGACTTCATTGAGTATTATCTTACTGCTATGCTAAATAGTAGCTGTTGTGGTGAGGTGAATGTACCACAACAGTGAGATAGTTGTAACTAATGTGAGATTTAGTATATTTTATCTCTGTGTACTTTTCTGCCTTTTACAATTTTTAGCTTCCAAAAAGTTCTGAAATCACTCATTAGAGCCCTAATTAAAAAAACTCAAACCAACCACTCTTTTCAGCTGACCTCCTCCCTGCAGACTACCTGCAAAAAGCTGCTGACGTTCTAGCATACCCTGTCTCTATTTTGATAAACAGAACCATAACTGAAGCCTCTATCCCCTCTAGCTGGAAAATATCACATGTCATACCACTGCACAAAGGAGGCAGCTCCATTGAGCTGTCAAACTATAGACCAATAGATATCCTTTCCCCTCTGGCTAAAATTATGGAAAAGTGTATCCATAAGCAACTCTTATACTACCTTATTCAACATAATCTGGCCAACTCCCAGTATGGATTTAGACCACAGCACAGTACCACCGCAGCCCTCCTCTCCTTTTCTAATGTCATAAATTCCAACTGTAACAACAACAAATTATCATCTGCCCTGTTTCTCGATCTTTCCAAGGCCTTCGACTTGGTTAACCTCCAGCTGCTCTTAATTACCCTAAAGAAAATATCCCTAAACAACCACGCCATACCATGGTTTCAATCTTATCTTAGTGGAAGACAGCAGGCTGTCCTTTGGCAGGACAAACTCTCCACCCTTCTCCCCATTACCCTTGGTGTCCCTCAAGGCTCCATATTAGGTCCCCTTCTTTTCTCCCTCTTTATCAATGATCTCCACACTGTAATCCCAGATGCAACCTGTGTGGAATGTGCCGATGACTCCACCCTGATTTGCTCAGCCTTTACCCGGACAGATCTCCTTAGTTTAACACAGAAAACCTTTAATACAGTGGAAAACTATATCTCTAATCAGCAGCTGATATTAAACCCTAATGAAACAAAGCTATTGCTCTTCTCCTCTACTCACAAATCCTCTCAACCTTCGTTTACTATAACATCTAACAATGGGACCATAATCTCACCAGATATGTATACCAGACTCCTGGGTGTTATAGTAGACAACAACCTCAAATATGATATGCACATAAACCAAATTATTAAAACTGTTTGGCTCTCTATACAAAAACAAACCTTTTCTCACCCCTCAGGTTAGGACTGCCATTGCCTGTACCCATCTGCTTTCAACTCTACTCTGTGCCTCGCCAATACTCACTAACTTGAACAAAACTGATCTCAGCAAACTCTCTAGCTGCTACAATCAAATTGCCAGGTTTGCCACAGGAACTCCCTACATGACACACCGTTTTCAAAACCTAAACCTCTTAGGATGGCTAGAACTCCCCAGGCTAATTCAATATAATCAACTTACTGTAGCATTCAAGGTTATTAACCATCCAGAAAAAATGCCTCCCTTAAAAACATTATTCATCCCTACAAAAATGCTAGGCCACTTGGTTCCACTACAAAACTTTTGGTTCAATCTGTTAAAGCTAACAACCTATCTGGAGAATCTTTGTTTGCAAATTCAATAGGCAAAACCTGGAATTCACTCCCATCTGACCTTACTCTGAACCCCTCCCTTAATCAGTTAAAAAAAAAATCTAACCCAGTATTTTAAAACTCGCTGGTTATGTCCTTACTCTAACCCCGACTAAAGCCTAATCTACGTCTATATCCCTGCAATTTTTGTTCACAGTGACTTATCTTTGCAGATACTCTGTATATAGCTGCACCTATAGGTTTAATAAGAGAAACTGTAACGTATTTCTGAATATAAACTGTAGGCTTGAAATGTGAGAATGTAACTTGTATGTTAATACAGTATGTTTGTGCATATACTGTAACTTGCTTGTCTTTATCTGTTTGTAAGTTTGGAGCTTTTCTCCCCAGGCCTCCATTGAAAATGGACATGTATCCAGTCGGATTGTCCCAGTCAACAAATGTAAAATAAAATAAATAAATATTGTTTTCTCTGGAGCCAGTAACTTTAATTGATCTACCTCATCCATAGACTATCTTTACTTAAACAAGTCCTAAAGAGAGTAGTTACATGTGATACAAGCACACAAATCCACATATTTGCATTAATGTGTGATGAGCATGACATTTGAGGACAAGCAGATAGCTGTAGGATGCAAAAAGGAAATCCTAGATTTGCAAGTAGGTGCCTCTTGCTGCTAGGTATGAATGCAACAAATTGAGTGGTAAAATTATACATACAATTTTACATGATTTAAGTCCTGGGTAGCAGAAGAGGGGAGTTTTTAACAGGTAAGTGACACTGTTGGTGAGCAGTGTGTGACCCTTGTTGTCTTATCTGATTGTTTGTTTCTTGATTTGTGTTAAGCTGAGCAGAGTTTTAACTCAAAATGATATTGGCCAATGGACATGGC
This sequence comes from Protopterus annectens, assembly GCF_019279795.1. Classification (NCBI taxonomy): domain Eukaryota; kingdom Metazoa; phylum Chordata; order Ceratodontiformes; family Protopteridae; genus Protopterus; species Protopterus annectens. The sequence continues at coordinate 1,599,234,711 of NC_056739.1, forward strand.
TGACTTTTATGTTACTATCCTTGAATTGCACTAGGGTGATAGGTAATGTATTTGTATACAATTATATAAGAAGAGTTATTGTTGTCCAGAGCAAAGTTAAGAGATCTGTAAAGTAAAGTTGAGAGTGAGAATAGGCACATACCTTGTAAACCTGTGTAGGTTAATGTTTATTAAAATGATATAAGATAGAAGGGATTTGTGAGACTTGCTATACAAGAGATAGCTTTGATAGTGTAGTGCATGCCAAATGGTTATATAGTATGTGAAATTTTGAGTTTGTGATAAGTTTGTAGGAACTGCAAATAAGTAATAAGCTGGGATGAAATTAGTAAGCCTCAAAAATCCTCTCTAGAAGATGGTATACAAATGTCTTTCTGTTGTGTCTCGAGTGCATTAGCTACCCAGTGTAACATTAGATAAGTGTGAGTGTCATACAGAAGGGAATCCATTACCTAATAATTAAAGGGAGGGGCCATGAACTTGGAGAAGCATTATATGATGTACATAACACAGATGTACCTCCAGTGGATTTGGGAGGGAATATTTGGAATTAATAGAACCCCCACAAAACAGAAATGAAAGCTCTTAAAGGCAGAAAAATTACTTTGATCAGGTGATGGGAGTACCAGTAAATGATCCCCTCTCTTCACCCAGAAACAAAAGGAGAGAATTAGTGGGCATTTGGATAGGAGATAAATAGTATGATAACTGTTCAGGAGGAAAATGACCTATGGTGGGAATCAAACTCTTAATTACAATGGTGTGAGAGAACTAGATTTAACCCTTAATAGTACTAATTTACCAGTTTCTGTGGGCATGGTGACGTCTTGATCATTATAAGCTCTCTATTAAGGGAAACCAGAAATATGGTACAGGGAATAAATAGACTTAATATAACACAAAATTGTGAGAGAATGCGTTATGAAAGACATCAAACAAGCTATCAATAGACTGTTACTGCCACTTCTTCCAGGTCTGAACATTATAGTATAGATTCATAGGTGATTACTAGGCTAACTACCCCCGGGGACCCATTTAAGCCCTAGCCATGCTTCCCAAATGTATTGTTATTTTAAGGGGTGTATTTAGACTTGGACATTAGTAGTCAAGCATTTATAGACTGTCTCCATCTGCTAGAGACATAGGTGCCTGACCACGGTTAATTTTCCGATTCTCCATCCACTGGTCCAATGCTTGAATTGGGTTAGGGAAGAACTCTGTTTCACATGCATCGGTAGCCTGTTCCAGAGAAGGGTTAGTTTGTGAGATACATACCTGGTTTCCATCATGTCCTGTTTAAGTTGCAGATGAGGTTTAGGTGTCTAGATCAGGCAATTCTGATGCTGTTTATTTTGTGGATGTGCAGCAGGTCCATCAGAGCAGGATCAGAGGATGCTTTGTAAACCAGGCATGTATTGTTTCAGCAATCTGCAGGAGACGGGGTATAGGCATAGGGTAGTATGTACCACTAAGATGAGAAAGACCACTGTGGAAGAATATACCAGTAGCTTTTGTAATTAATCTGTAATCCCTCCCAATCTCCAGGTCTAGGGCTTGAAAAAAAATCTAACTAGCCATTTCATGAACAGTACATTAAGAACTCTAACTAACTCCGTCTTTTTGGAAAAGTATCTCTTTATGGTAACACTAACTGGTTGTATTCACTATCTTAGTTCTAATAGTATTCATCTGGCATATAAGGAAAACAAACAGCTGTGTACCATACTAATAGATTCAGTGACCCCCCCCCCCCCTTCGTAGCACACATTCATTGGAATTTAATAAAGGGCTTTGAGAGTGCTATCTTGTAATGAATGAAGTTTGATCAGTAAAGTATTAGAATTGTAATGTCAAGCTGTTTCTAAGGGATTAAGATATCTTATTAATTAAGCAGACCCTGGTATAGGCCAACAGAGTTAACCAATACACCTTTCTGGCTAAAGTGGACATCACAGATGTAGAGTAACACTTCATGGGAGAGAAGTTTATGTTTATATTGGGGGCTAGTTTCATTCACTAGCAAACAATATTAGCCAAATCTGTAAGAGTATTGGAACATCACTGCTTAGCCAGCCTTGTAAGTGGAATATTGTAACATTTTATTGACCCTTTAAACTAAATAAAGAATATAAAATGTTCTGATGATTTGGCGAAGTGTTTTGAAGGAAGGTATATCACAATAGCAGTTGACTTAACTGTCCCTGAAATAGGCTGTATAAAATTGTTCTAATAAATCACTTTTTCAGATAATAGTAGCTTGAAGAATGGTTCTGAACAAATAACAGCAGGTTCCAACTTGAGGTAATATATTTGATGTCTGCATTAGCTCCGAGTATGTATTTAGTGAACATTTAGTAGAACAAACTGTCTTTCGGCTTTTCCCGGTTAGGGGTCGCCACAGCGGAATTCCGGTCCGCTAATGATTGGCAGTGAATTTTTACGGTGTCGAGTTGCCAGCTCGGGGCCCAACCTTCAAAGAAGGCACACCCACGCACGCACTTACCTGCATGACTTTAAATTTACTCGACTGCGGGGAAGACATGCAGACTCCGCACAGAAGGCACTCTAGCCGAGAATCGAACCGGAGAACCTCTTGCTGTGAGGTGACAACGCTAACCGCTGCACCACCACAATCCCTCTTTTGTTTGTTTGTTTGTATTTTAATGTACTTGCCACAAGCTTTGACTAGGACAGGTTTTGATAAAAGGATTTTACCAAGTTCGGCATAGTAAGATATTGGAAAAAATACATTTGTGGATGTGACAGTCTGATATGATAAATGGTGCTATTAAGGGTAGTTGGATATTCATGTTCTGGATTGTTACCTTTGATTAGTATGTACCTCTTGGAGAGAGAATGAAAGAGGCTAAGAAACCAGCAACATGGTGGACCAACCTCTTTGAAAAGAGTGGTAAATATGAGGAAAAAAATCATCTCTGTACTACACACACACACACACACACACACACACACACACACACACACACACACACACACACACACACACATATCAGTGCCTAGTAGAACACTAAAGTATACAAGATGAAGAAAAGTTGGTGTGTTACACTAAAGATAATTAAAAAGCTCTACTAACATTTTGAAATAGTTTTACCCTGATTATTCAAGTAGCATAACATTGTCTGTAGAGAATATTCAAGTAGCATAATATTATCTGTAGAGAATACTTTTCCTGTGTTTTTGGAATAGCCATAGGGAGTGTTATACCACCATGTGTGTGGGAAATTCCTGTGCATTATTTGCTGAAAAAAATTGTGACAAAAGCATTACATTCAATAAGATCACATATGATTACTGGACCTGATGGCCTGAATGGATGTCTTGGCATAGCCTATACACACCATTCTTCCACATCTCTGCTATGCTGTTTCGACAGAGTCTAGAAATGGGTATATTTTAGATCAGTGTATATCTGCTATTGTAATGGCTATCCATATAAATGGAAATATAAGGCAAAAGTCTGCAGACCTATTGTTTTGCCGAGTATTTGCTTTGAAAGTTTTGATTAGTATTGTTACTGCCATCACTTGGGTCAGTTACTTATCACAACAGATTTATTAGCTTACACTCTTGACACTTGAACGTATTATTCCTTATACCAACCGGATGTAAGTGATGAAGGTCTGGCTGCAGGTGCTAGCTATTTGGATCTGCAAATGCCTTCAGTGTGGTACCACACAGAGATATACTTAACTTTAATGGAATAGGCCATCCAAACTTTGCAAACTAGTCAACAAACTGGGTATTGAATAGGAAATGTACTATTAGGATGTTTGATAAGTACCAAGTAGACAGGATTATAAATCAAGGTGCTGCACTGGGCTCGTTGCTAGGGCCATTTATTTTTAATGTATCAGTGGCTTCTCTACCAAGTAATGGTAAAGTTTGAACAGCTATATTCACTCAAAGATAGGAAGAGTTGTTACAGATGTGTCTGAATTTGGATCTGTTTAAATTATGCCAGGACAGTGACATTGCATGAAGTACCAGAAAAGGTGCACGTCCGTAGTGTATTATGCACTAAAGAATATACATATTTTGAGAATAACCTAGCAACGTCTGTCTTTAAGAACCTAGAAGACCTCACGGAGAGTGGTTGAAAGTATGTGTTATAATATTTTTAGGACCATAAATTCAAGACACCTTGATGTGTTGCTGTCCTGAAGTTACTCTTAAGACATATAGCATATGACAGGTCAGTTTGTATGTACAGTTGGAAATTGCTCCATGGACTACAAAGAATGCAGAAGTTCTATGCAAGGAAATTTGGGCCCCATAAGAATTTGAGCTTAAGCAATGGTTTTTAAGTTATACTTACCTGTTGCCTTGATTGGGGTGTTCTGTGCCTACATAATTAAAGTCTAGTGTCCACAGCAGGGTAGCACTCAACAGCCATAGTATGGTTAGAAGGAATAAAAAATGTTTAGGTGCAAGTAAACAGTTTTAAGTCAGATCTGAAAAAAGTTGCTTGGGTCTGGGATTCACTTCCACTTTTATTAAGATTTGCAGAGAAGCTGCATGCATTTAAAATCAAATTGGATATATGATTTTGAAGCAGAGTTTTTTAGATTATGGCCATTTTTTAAGGAACATTAACAAGCTCAAGGCCCATAAGGCCATAATGTAGAGTTTAAGAGATGATTTATTAAGTTATACTTGCCTGCCACTTTGATCAGGGTTATCTGTACTTACAGAATGAAAGTCTAGTTTCTACAGCAGGGGTAGCATTTAACAGCGACCGTATGATGGTCAAAAGGAATAATAACTTTATTGGTGCAAGGAAAGTAGGGAAGTCTATGTTCTATCCTTACCATGGTTTAAAGAGACTACACCATTACGATGTTCTTAAGTCTTGGTATTGAAAGAACAAAGGCTTTCCTTTTTACCTTTGTTGGTATAAAATGCACAGCCCAACCCATAACGTTACATTTTTGACCCAGCTCTGTGGGGTTCGTTGCTGTTTAAAGTAATTTAAAAATTTAATAATGCCGTGTTGTGGTGGATTGAATTTTACTGTGAATTCTGTGCGTCTTTTTAAACCTCCCATTGCTTAGAATGGTTAAAATAGCGGGTAAGTTCCCAGGCTGTATTGGATCGTGCTTTTCCTTAATCACAGGTAGTCCAATTAGTTGCATATTTTTCCTGTGGGATCTAGTTTTTAAGTTCTCTAATTTTAACTTGATTCTTCTGTTCCATGTAGCTCTTCAATTTATTTTGAATAACCCACCGTTGTAGCTTTCTGATGCAGTAAGACAGATTGCTGCTTTTCCAGTAGCTGATCTAAAGCCATTAGTGGGTTTTGTGAGACATTGAGCTAGTGTTCAGACGTTTTGTGTCTTGCAGGCCCTAGGACAAAATAGTAGGTGAAGAATCCAAAGATGTTTGCTTTGTAGCCAGGCAGGTTGCTCCCTGAAGAGTTTTCAGTGGACATCTTGGCCACTTACTCTTGCCATCCATAGGGCAGAAATTACTGATTCACTTTGCAGATAAGATGAAATGGGGTACCTAGCATCGAGAACTAATGACTAATATTTCACAAGGGCCCACAAATATGATTAAAGAAACCAAAGTTTATGCAGTAACATTTAATGCCACACCCATGCTGGTTTTACATGCCCAAGTAAGCATGTCCACAAGTATATCTCCTGTAACTCAAATGTTTATGAAGAAGTTTAATGAATGTTTCTTAAGGAAAGGCTTATGTTGTAAGCATAGGTGGTATTACCTAAGAGATGCATCACATTTTTCCTGTTATTATTTTCGTTGTAGTACTAGGGTGCCCGGTCTGGTGTTGGATTCCCCAGCAGAATGATGAGCTTTAACGTAGAACCAAGTGTGATATTTTCTTGTAGAACCTGTAAGATGCAAAGGTGCAAAATAAAGATGACCGTTCTGACATCTTTCTGAATAGCTTGAAGTTTTCCAGCCCTTTAACCTTATGATATTTGTAGTAAGAATTCATTGTTCCTTTTCAAATTGTATGTCATGATTTATAGCACTGCTGCACTGTTAGAAAAAAAAAAAAAACATTATTGGGGCATTCTAAGCCAAACCTAGATACAAGATGACTGTCATTGCTTCTTTTTTGAAAGCTATACACTGCAGTGTTTATATTCGGTAATTAATCAGATCAGAATGGTATGGAATGGTAGGATCTCATTGTGGGGAATAGTAATGTTCTTTAAAATCAGGTGTGCTTTAGAATATGCTGACTTTGCTTTAAATACAGGCTCAAGTTTACATTCATTTACTTGTACACATTTAGACACTTAGACCTGTATTTTAAGAGTAGACTTGTATCATTTCCTTTAAAATCATAATTTTTGGAAAATCTTAAAAGGTCTTCAAATGTATGTAACCTGGTGTAGGAAAGGTAAGTACCGAATGGCCTGACTTGTTTCTGGAAGTTCCTTAGTTTTCCAGAACATTCAAGAAAGTTCCTTAGAAGACAGGACTAAAGAGAAATGTGAATAAATCCATTAAGAATTAATATCCTGTGAGCCCTTTTTAAAATACTTATTGATTTTTTAACAGGGATTAGTGTTAACACTTAGAAATTAAAATATTTTTTTTTCTTAAGGAGGTAGGGCACTTTTAAAAACCCTGGATTTTTCATTGCATAGAGTACCCCATATCTGACCAGGTGGCATTTTATCAATGATCTAAAGTAAACAAAACAAAATGCTTCTGATCTCAACTAACCAAAACAAAATGCTTCATTTCTTGGCTGAAATCCACCTTATGAATATTCCCTGGGTATTTCAACACTTTTTGCCTCACCTTTTGTGTGATTTTTCTTCTGTACGCGGTTTAACTCAGTCTAGCATTTTCCCTAGATTTTTGGCGATTGTCAGTTTTTCCAGAATTTATTTTGCAGTCTTTTGCCGAATCTTCTATTTTTGCATTTGTTGATAAGTGACGTCCTTACTACTATATTTTTGTAGACCATGAACACCACTGAACTATTTGCTTCCTAATTTGCAGTTGTTAGCATATTTGGCCACCCAAAAGTTAATTTCCCAGGGTGTGTGTATGCAAGCATAGTCTAAAACGAGCTGACTTCTTTGCAGTATTCTTGTACAGCCATGGTAACACCTATCATGATAGGCAGATTACCCCCTCCTAGCCCTGACTTGCTGTATCCTGTTGCTTAGTATGTTAGCCATCGAACTGTATGTAGATCAACGTTTGATTCATTTGTTACCTTTTCTGTCATGCCAAATATTGCTAGATGCCTTAGTGTGCCTGAAGTAAGGAGGATAAGCAGCATACACTCAGTCCTTCATCAAGGGCTGCTTTAACCTCTTCTGAGAATGCAATGGGATTCAAAAGGCAAGAGCTTCCAAACAATCATACCATTCCATATCCTAACATTGTAGGTTCCATCTGTCATGTTGGGTAAGTTCCACCCCATATCTTTTTCCACACAAGTTTTATTCATAGAATATTGGGAGGCTAATTGGTCTAAAATCATTGGGTCTGATGTGGCCTACCCCTGCAGCCTGTTACCGTAGATATGGACTTGTTAACAGATTCATATTTTGAGTAACACTCCTGCTAAAGATTTCATAGGTTCATAGGTTGATACTAGGCTGTCGGCCCTAGGGCCTATACAAGCCTAGCCATAACAATTCCCTGACTATTTCTTCCCACACTATTTACTTCCCTGTAAATTTATTTAGATTTCCCTTGATTTTTAAAGAAATAAAATTTAACAGGCACATTGCCTGGTTCTTTGGAACTCGAGTTTTTAATTTCATTTTATCAGCACTTATCATATCAGTAGTTTAGATGAGGCATGGTTTGCTTTTGTGTCTATTTCTTTGCTTATTGTGAAATTTGCACAGATTTTCTACAGGTATCTTTGCTCTGTCCTGTGCCTGAGTGATCATTTCATTGTTTATCGAAAACGGACCTGTAGCTGGCTCATCTTGCACCTGCTTCCCATTCCTGTTGTAACAGCCTAATCTTTCATATGCAAGTGAAGAAAAAATAAAAAGGACTGACCTACTCTGTAGCAAGCTGACCAGCTGGGTTACTACACAAACTCCCTTCTTCAGAGAATAGCAAGCTGCTAGGGGGATGTGTTCCAATATACCAATCAGAGTTCCACTGAGCAGATTTATATTATTTCATTGGTTAAAAATGATACCTGCACTTTACTTAGAAGTTTAATTCCTGCCCTTTGGGCTTTGGCTACTTGCTGGGATCTGCATTAACTGACAATGATTGACCTTGGTGGTTTCTCATGAACATGACTTTCTAGAAGTTTTTTTTTTGGTTGACTTAACATTTTTAAAAATGATTTCAGAATCCCAAATGTTAAGGTTTAACAAACCCTTTTTGAATATGTATAACACACTTTTCTCTTGCGTAAAAATCCAATTTGATATTTTTTTCAAAAGAATGTTTGCACATCCACCATGCCCTGAGCTGTACACTACTGGTTTATGTTGAGGTTTAATGTAGTCATGACAAGGATTTACGTAGTAAACTGCATGTTCAAAGGGCAAAGAAATATCTTCATTCTGCCAAAGTATGCAAGAAGACAAACCATTTTTATTTCTTCTGCCAGAGACAAACACGGGTTAGTTTTTTGTTTTCTGAAAGCACTTTATTGCCATAATTTAGCCATTTTCTTTGCCCCATTGGAGTGACATTCTTGTATATCTGCTGGTGCCACTTTGTATTTGACAAGCAGTAGCATCCTTAGTTACTTGATCAGTAGCAGTACCCTAAGCACACAATCAGTGGTGAGAGATCTGGGCACACAGGTTGACAGCAACCTTAACTTTGACCACCATGTCTCCACAGTGGTAAGAAGGGCATTTTTATTGCTCATCTCATAAATAAGGGCATTGCCACCAGAAAAAAAAGAGGTTATAACCCCCCTGTACTCTTCCCTATAACCCCCCTGTACTCTTCCCTCATCAGGCCAATAATAGAGTACAATGCTGCCTTTGGTATGCTCCTTTCCAAACAGCTTCAGCAATTGGAGAGACCACAGAGGTTCCTTACAAAGAAAATTCAGGGTCTAAGATCTTTTTTATGCAGACAGACTGAAATCATTGTCAATTTACTCTTTGTCATACAGACTAGAGGCTACCTGTGCCTTGCATATAGAGCAATCTCTGACCCAGTTTTAATGGAAATGCTGCACATTCACAAGTTAGATGGCACACGGGTCACTCGCTCAAAGGACTTTTAATCTGATATGTGACAGCAGAACTTGCTGTAGAGACAGATTCGTCTCACAGAGGTTGCCCCACCTTTGGAACAAGCTTCCTGTTCATGTTAAACAAAACCCTTCATTGACCCTATTTAAGCACAAGTGAGATGGCACACGGGTTACTCACTCAAAGGACTTTTAACCTGGTATGTGACATCAGCAGAACTTGCTGGAGAGACAGATTTGTCTCACAGAGGTTGCCCCACCTTTGGAACAAGCTTCGTGTTCATGTTAAACAAAGCCCCTCATTGTCCCTATTTAAGCACAAGTTGGATGATTGGATAGGTAACAGGAAATTTGCTTGGGGGGGTAACACATGTGTCCCTCTTGGGCAGGGGCAATAGGTGCTGATTTTAGTGTCTTCTTGAAACAGACACCCTTGGGAACACTGGTTGAACTTGGCTAGGCTTGTAAGGGTCCTAGGGCTGTTAGCCTTGTAACCTTCTATGATCCTGTTATCTGCAGAGTCTTCTACCAACTAATCCCACAAATTAGCTTACTCGTAAAATATTACTCGCACTACATAAAATACCACACTTAACTTAATCTTCACTGGCTTTATGTAGTTATAGCACAATTAACCATAGCGCAAGGTCTTACGTTAAGGACCTCTCTTTGATGGGTCCTAAAGCTAGGTTAGCTGTTCTTCTACCCTGAAAAAAACCCCACTTTGGCTTTCACTGTGGCAAGCCGATTGGTACATTTGTACGTAACGGTTTCCTACTTCCTCCATTCAATCCATATCTTCCTTCCAACACAAAAAAATAAAATAAAATGAAAAAAATGCTTCAGCTTACACTGCAGCAAGCTGATTGACATATTTGTACCTCTTTTCTTCCTACAGTAGACCCACACCCCTTCAGCTCTTCAAGTGAAGAGAAGAAATGTCTGTAATACAAAATAATGTGAAAAAAGTGCACTTCTCAATTGTGCCCTCTAACCCTTTGTGTCCAGGGCAGCTGCCCCGTTCCCTACATTCTTGCTACTATCATTTTTCTTGCGAGATTAATTATTATTATTTTCAGATTCCAAGATCAGTCTCGAGTTCATAGTATGGAAAGTATGAATTGTATACTTTTTTGTAGCTACCTTTTTGTATATTATAGTACTGTGTAACTACTCCAATTTTTGTATAGCATGTTAATTGTGCAATTTTAGCAAAAGATTTATTAAGTTTACATTTTATAATTGGGTATTAGCATTTATTCATAAATGCAGAGCTTAACATTGGATATTGTTTGCAGTATCATGGGCATATTTATGTGCATTATTCAAGATAAGTATATTATTTATCACATTATGGTTTCTATTTAATGAGGTTAGCAAAGGTAATTTATGTATGACTGAGTTAAGTTTATTCTTGGTTCAAAAATGGTGGTATTAATGTTTATGTATTTATTTTCATTTTGATAACAGTATAAGTGGGCTGGTCTGGCTACCCTTTTCAGTCACAAACTAGGCACAAGGCAAACTTGATAAAATGCAGAATACTCAGACGATAGGCAAACATGGCTTAAATAAAGAATATGTAAGAGAATAACGAGACAGAGTTAATAGACGTGGGGCATATAGGCATAAAATATGCATAGTAAATTCTAATAGATTAACAACCTTAAGGAGGTATTGCAGTATTACGTAAGATGAGAAAAATAAAATAAAATGGCAAAACGCAGATCAATCCAAAAACGATTTAATATAAACGTTAGCGCTTTCATGCACCACACCTTAGTGCACTTCTTCAGACGAAACAGCATTAAAAACAACCTCAAATAAATAGGTTGCCCTGTTAGGAAACCATAATTTAATGATTAACAAATAATTAATACAATTAAAAAAACTTACCCTAACTTATTAAAGCAACATTCTATTCTAAACAAATCTCATCAAACATATACAACAAATAAAATTCCATCCTATTTGCAATTAATTAATTTAAATAGGAAATCTATCACCTATGCCTGTGCAAAGTGGGTTGATGGTAAACTTAAAGAAGCTCTTAAAACTGAAAGGCAAATATGCCATGATTCATGACATGTACTTAATCACTTAAGCAACATTGAATTTGATGCATCTTATGGATTTTTAACTGTAGACATCAAAGATTTGTACACAGTTATTCCACAGGAGGTGGGTCTAGAATGAATGGCTCAGTTTGGTGTTTTACGTGTTTTATGGCGAGTATTACGTAAGATATTTATGTTGGAAGAAGCATTTAGGAAACAGAATGAGTCAACAGCTTTGTACCATAAGGACAAATCTGATAAAATGTGCAGTGAAGAGCTGCAGCGGGCAGAGAAGAACATAGAGGGTCTATGCTTTAGCAGTTATCACAAAAGCGATTGTCTTTTGTAGATAGTCCTTAAATTGTTTAAAAGATTATAGTGTTTAGTTGTCTAATTTCAGTTGGGATGTGGTTTCAAACTGCCAGGCTGAGCTTACAGAAAGCACTTTAACCTACTGTTGTTGTGAATCATGGTCTGCCTAGGTATATTGAGCCATCCTGGTTGTCCCTGAGTTAGTAGTTTTGTTTCCTAACTTAATTTCGATTTGAGAAGGGTACAGTGGCCTAGATTAATGATACTGAAAAGGAAATATTTGAAAATCAGAGTGACTCAATGGTTTGACAGCCAGTTAATACCTTTGAGTAGATTGCAGTTTTGGGTATTTGGTTCAGCAAGCAGGGCAAATCGGGTCTATATTAGAACACTGAACATTTGAAATGTCGGGTGTTCTAATATCGACCCGTTTTCAGCAAACGTTGAAAATATCGAAGTAACAGGAAACCAAATTCTTTCCTAGGGAAAGAATTTGGTTGTCCATTTCTGTTGCTTCTTATTTTTCAGAGCTCTGGTGGAAAGTTACGGGTCGGGTTCAGGTAACTGTGTGATTGTGTGGACGGGTGGGTTAGGTGAGTTATGGTTAGGGTGCGGGTCAGGTAAGTGTGCGACTGTGTGGACATGTGGGTTAGGGCGGGTTAGGTGAGTTAGGGTTAGGGTGCGGGTGAAGAGACTGTGCGATAGTGACGGACCTTAGGGTTTGGGTTAAGGTAAGTGGATAGTTAGTGGTGTTTGTATACTTTAGTGTAGGGTTAGGTGTTAGAGTTTAGGTGTATGTGTGTGGATTGCTGTTTGTTTGGTGTGCTTGTGTTGTGTGTATGTGTTTTGGAACAGCAAATTTTTTCCTAGGGAAAAAATTTGCTGTTCTGAATGTTCGATGTTTTTTTTTTTTTCGATTGCTAGAGTTCAATATTAGAACACTCGACATTTTGAATGTTCAGTGTTCTAATATAGACCCGGAAAATCTAACAATGATGTGTAGACCTTGTGTGTGTTTGAACTTGAGTGGCAGTTAAGCAGTGGGAGGCCATATTCTATTCTAGATTTTAGAATCTAGAATATTATGTGCAGTGTTTTTTCTTGTGGATGGAGAGAGGAGATGATGTATTTTACAGCAAAGTTTTAGATGGGACATGGTTTCACAACAATTTTATTTGTGCGAATTAAGAAGGTTAGGGAGTGTCAAGGGTCAGGCGCAAGTAAGCTTTGTTCCAGGGTAGTAGGAATAGTTTCCAATTATGTCTGTGATGTGAATAGAAGGAAGATCATGCAGTCTTTGCCTAGTTGCAAAGATCATAACATTGGTTTTGTTTGGATTAACTGCAAGGCAGTTGGAAAACACCCAGTTACACAGGGAAGTGAATATAGTTTGCAGTTTATTAATTACAGATGGTATAATTAGCAAGAGGAGTAGAAGGATCTTGAGTTTCTCTTCTTAATTTCTTAAGATATTGGGATTCCTGGTTGGATGTAATACTGGTTGTTCCAAATATTTTTAAGATAATCAGCTAATATTTGCACCATATGTTTGAGACTGAGTAGTTTACATGCTCGGTATTTGGGTATTTAAAGTCCCTTTATAAGGATTGCATTTTCATGGTTTTTACACCTGCTTTTTGCTCAGAAACTCTTTGTGCTTAGTAGGAGATGCCATGACTGTGTATGGAAGTTTCTGTAATATTGTACATGGTATTACTAGTTGGTGTTATTGCTGCCTCACGGAGCTCAACTCAGTTGTCTGTTCTTGGTTGAATTGCTTTCTCTGTCGTGTCTGCACGTCTTATGTCAATATGAATTGTTACCGGGTGCTGTAGTTTTCTGCAGTCCTGTAAATTTTATCTGTATGTGTGTACCAAGAGTGTGTGTGTATTTGTATGCATCCTGTGATAAGTAAATTTCTTGTTCAAGTGTTGAACTCATTTGTCCTTCAGATGAGACTTTAAACTGATTTCCCATCTGCTTGAGTTTCTGGTAGCTCAGCTGGACATAAAAAAAATCCCATGATACCTGTAGAAAAGAGTAGGGGAAGTTCCATGATGCCCTGGTCAATTTTTTATAGCATAGGGCATAAAGGTGATGTTAGGCGTACCTTCCTCAGAACTTTTTGCTGCCAGTCCAGATGCCATTTCTAACCATCGGTCTGTTTGCCTATGTCTGTTTCTGCCAGTTTTACTGCATTTTTGTATTCCTGTGATTACTCCTGATTGCTGAAGTCCTCACCATTGCAGATAAGTACCCAGTTGGGGTTTTGTTCTTTTTCTTGAAATTGTTTATACTGTTTGGGGTTAATGTCATCCATGAAGGGTAAATGCCAGGGTGGGAGGCAGATTCCCCGTAAAGATCACCACGATAAGTGCCTTTTTTCCTAGGAGCTTCTTGCATCAATGTCTTGATCAATTTGTCAGGCATTTGTCCCAAAAACCCTTCATGGTAGGCTTTTTTCCCATTCATTGTATCTTGAGAACCAGCTTCTTAAGCTTCTTGCTAAAGATACAATGGAAGGAACTCTGATGAAGCTTGTAAGATGCCAGTCTGATAGCAACAGAAATCCATAGCTCTGCTTAGATTAATATCCTGACAGGATATATACTTTAATTTTTAGAAAAATCTAACTATACTATAAGTTGAATTAACATTGATTCTTTTATTATTTTTTTAAAACTTAATATATAGTCAAGATAATTTTTAATTATTCCTGTCAAGAAGTTTTCTACTGGAGATTCAAGATGAGCAACTCTAAGAACCTACACCAGGAGAGTGCAGTAAAGAAATAACCACATCTTATAATAACACACATCCAAGAACTGTCACTAAAAATTGACAAATTTGAAAACAGAATGGATATTATCAAACAAGAATGCAGTAAACAGATGGTATTTCTAAATGGAATAGTAAAAAAAAATCTGAACAGATTCTTACCTTAGAGGAAGCAGTAACTGACCTAGATACTTGAACATAACAATGAATTTCTTCTAAAACAAAATACCAGGCTGATTGAGAAACTGGAAGACCTTGAAAGTAGATCAAGGAGGAATAACATAAGAATATATGGAATTCCTGAGAAAGAAGAGGGTGCTAACATGATTCAGTTCCTCAATAAGTGGTTTTCATCAGCAATAAACATGCCTGAATCCCTCTGTTTTGGAATTGAGAGGGCTCATCAGTCCCTGGCAAATCCAGCTTCATCTCTGAGTTTATCTAACCCAGGTCTATAATAGATTTATTTCCTCGCAATACAAGGACTTAGTGCTAAAATCAGCTTGGACTAATTCTCCTATCAAGATGGGTGAAAAAGGTATTCATTTTGACAATGACTACACCTCTACAGTCATATCCAGAAGAAAGGAGTGTGTTCCTCTAAGTCCTTGAAAAAAGATAATATTAAAGCTCAAATTCTTTTTCCTGCAAGAATAAAAATCACCTTGCCAGAAGTAGTGGGGATCTTTTGATTCCCTACAAGAAGCAATAGAATTTATCCAAAAGAAGAAAATACTGTCGGGCATAGAAGAAATGGAATGGTCATTCCAGAGTTTTAAGAGACAAGCAACAATAAATAGATGGTCTGTGAAGGAAGGAGCAAACAAAACTAAAAAACTAAAGAACAAATTAATAAATTCCTTCTAATTTTAAATGCTTTGTCTTATGATTCATAATATATTTGATTCTGGAAAATTTGTATGCTGTAAGGTAATGTGAATCATTTTTATTATTAACTTTTCCTTTCTATGTCTACTTTTTCTAATTACATATAGTACTAAGTATTTAAATAACATTCTCTCTCTCTTCTTTCTTCCCATTCCCTTTTGTTACCAATGTTCCTTTTCTTTCTTTTCCCCCATTATAAGTACTTTATATACTTTTCCCTTTTAAATAACTACAAATAATGTATGTCTTCTAATTCTTCAGACTCTCTGTTTTGGATACATTAATACAGTACATTAATGGTGTTTTATTTATATGTATGTATATATATATATATATATATATATATGTGTGTGTGTGTGTATATATATATATATATATATATATATATATATATATATATGTATATATATATATATATATACATATATATATATATATGTATATATATATATAAATGGTATTTTAAACACACACACACACACACACACACACAGGTTCCTTTTTTATTTTTTCTCTCTGGCCTGGTTATTTGGTGGGTAAATGATTGAAATGTTATAATATGATTTCTGATTTGAGGCAGGTGTACTTCTAAATAGCTGTTCTTATATGAAAGGGTTAAACCTACTATTCCTGATAGGGATGTGAATATTACAAATAAGTATGGGGAAAAGTGTATGCTTCTGCAACTTTGAGTTTCAGAATTTTGAATTGTCAGACTCCTATATTAAGATTTGTCCTGACTACTTGTGAAAGCATAAGGAATGTTCTGTATGCAGTTTTTTTTCCTTGGGAGGAAGAATTTGCTTTAAATAATTTAATTTCTTCTATTGCTCAAATCATTAGTCATTGTATACCGTGTCTGAATGACTCTGTTGATGCTTCAAGGGCTATGGCCATTGGTACTGTTTTGAAAAGATGTGCATGGCTGCATTCTCAGAACCTCCCAGGTGATGATAAAATGAGATTTTAAATTTTCCTTTAGGTAGAGATTTAGTTTTTGACCTCTCTGCAGCAAAGATGACCAAAAATTGTGATGAAAGGTGTAAGCTGATACAGAGAATCTCTTAAGATTTTTCAGACCTCTAACTCCTCATCCAATTTTGGTAGGAAACAAAATAAAAAGTCTTGGCAAAATACGGGTAACAGACATTTAAGAAGAAATGGCAAGGAGTTCCAAATAGAATTCTGGAAATTCCCAAAACCAAGGACAGTCCAGTAAGTCAGAAGGACTATTTCAGAGACTTTGTTCCCCTCTCCCAACCTGGCAGGCCCCTTTTTTCCAGAAAGTTAGAATCTCCACTTTTCTGTTAGGGAACAGATTGTTTCAGACAAAAAGGTTCTGAAGATTGATCATCAAAGTTACAAATGGCAATGGGAGGAAATTCCTCCTTTCCAGGGGATAATTCCTCATCCTCCAGACCAGTCTCTCTTGTTTTCACTTGTCCTTCATCACATAGAACCAGTTCCCCTTTCCCAGGTGGGAAATGGATTTTATTCAAGGGTATCTTTAGTACCAAAGAAAATCCTTGGAGACCAGTTCTGAATCTATCTTTCCTAAACCTGTTTGTGATTGTGCTCACATTCAAAATGATGTCACTTCACAACCTGTTATCTCTTCTTTATCATTCAAGTTTACTGGTAACACGAGATTTCAAAGATGCTTATCTTCACATTCCTGCTCACCCAGACTATGGGTATTTCTTAAGGTTTTGTGTGTCTGGGTCACATTATCAGTTCTATGCCTTACTCAAAGTTTCTAGCTCCAGTTACAGCTCATTGCAGGCTACACGTTATCCACAGTTTTCTTTATTTAGATGACTTGCTTATCTTTGCAGAGACTTTTTTTTTTCCAAAGTGTCAGGAATCTCTGTCTTGGGTGAGAGATCCCTTACACAAGCTGTGATTCCAAGAGAATATTCCGTAGTCTTTCTTGACTACTTGTCACAGGATTGTATTTTTGAGATGTTAAGTAGACACCACGGTTCAATAGTTTTCTTCCACGGGAAAAATATACGTAGATCTAGTTTTCATGTTTTCCATTCAGACGTAAGTCACTGTGAGGCAATACCACAGGATTTTGGGTCTCAAGGCTTCTATGATTCTCATGATACCCCTAACAGGACTCCACATGAGAAAGATGAAGTGGTATTTGAAGTCTGTTTGATCCCAGCCTTTTCAGATCTTAGTGCTGGGGTTTGTTAGAGAGATCACTTGGTGGATACAACAGGTATCCCTAAATCCAGGTCCTCCCTTCTCCCTCCTTGTTCCAAAGCAGTCAGTCACTACAGACACCTCAGAATTTGCTTGTGGAACCGTTTCAGAAGGGATAAAATTGCAGTGTGTGTGAGACACCAAGGACATATCCAAGCACATAAATATGAAAGAGATGCTTGCCCTGACCAAAGCACTCAACTCTCTGAATCATCTTTGGTCCCCAGGACCTTTTCAAGTTGTTACAGACAATACTACAGTCATATGGTACATCAACAAACAAGGGGAACCAGGTTGTACTCCCCTCTGCAGACTAGCCATGATAGCTTGAAATATAGCTTCACAGCACAGTTTCACTGTATATGCATCCTGCATTCCGTCAGAGCAAAACTGTGTGGTGAACAAGCTGAGGAAGACAAGGGCAGACCATCATGAATGGCACAAGATTTGAACCATCTGTGGAGAGTTCCTCAAGTAGATGTCTTTGCCTTCTCTCTGGACAGTCTTTTGGCAATATTCTGTTCCAGGACTCAGTGCAGCTGTCTTTCAGGCCTTCTTGCATGTTCTTTTCCTTGGGCAGGAATGTTCCTGTTTGCTTTTCCACCCTTCCCACTAATATCAAGTGTATTTCTGAACATCCAGAAAGAAGTCCCCATGGTCATTGGGGTAACCACATTCTGCCCCAGGCAGCCGTGGTTCTATCTTCTTTTGGAAGTGGCCTGGGGCAGTTGTTATTAGCTTCCTCACAGACTGGTTTGACTCACACAAGAACAGGGGAATTTGATTACACTCTGACCCAATCAACTTCAGTTGACTACTTGGATAATAAGATCTTAATTCCTTTTAGGTACCTGCTTACTGAGGATATGCAGTAAGTACTAATGAAGACAAGAAGGTCTTCTACTAGAAACTTATATGTAGGCAAATGGAAAAGGTTTTCTAGTTGGTGCCAACAACATAACCTATACCCATTCAAGGGTAGTTGTTCTCTTGTTTTGCAATATTTAGGTCAGTTAACTACACTATAGCCTTTCTTACACTCCACTGTCAAGTTTTGTCAGCCAGCCATTTTATCATGTCTGCTGATGAATCCTCCTTCCAATGCATTCTCATATCAAAATGTTTTTGAAAGGGTTTTGCATAAGAGGTGTCCAAGAAAACTGATACCCCTCCGTGGAATCTTAATTTTGTGTTAGAGAAGGTACCACTTGTTGCATTTGAATCAGCTAAGCTGGCTGACTTTCTTAACATGGAAAACAGTAATACTGACTGTGAGTCAGCCCTGTCTCATTTTCCACAGTGTTGTTGTTTTTTTTTTTTTGAGAACTAATCTTTATTTTATGCATACAGTGGTATTTGAGTTTACTTTAAGCTAAACTATCTATCTCCCCACTTTCTTTCCTGAACAAAAAATTGTGGGAGAAAGGATAATCCATACTTTCCACAGACAACTTGGGTACTATCTTGACAGAACTAATTCTTTCAGATCTTCTGATCAGTTGTTCATTCCTTGTGAAGGTGAGAAGAAGGGACAAAACAGACTGTTTCCAAATGGTTGTGTAAGGCTATTACCTTATGTTTTACTCACCACAGCAAAACTATTTCAGGCAGGATCAAGGCCCACTTTACCAGGGCTTTGGCTTCATCTATGGATTTTTGGGAAAAAGTTGGATTCTAGAAATATTGTTCCTCTGTACATACTTGTACAAAGTACTATAAGCTTGATTCCTTCTCTAGGTCTAGATTAGGCTTTGCAAGGCCCATTCTACAGGGGCTCCTGGACTCTTTTAATAATGATCAATATTATGAACATAGTATAGTTGTGTAAGTAAACGTACCATAACAGTAGATGTTCGAATGACCATCCCATTGTTTTTTGGTGTGCTGCTTATGCCAGGGTATGGTAGAATAAAAAATAACCTAGCACTGTCCTTTTGGGGTTGAATCTCTCTCCGTCTTTGCTGGAAGACACTCTCCCTCTCTGTCTCTCTGTCTCTCTCTCTCTGTCCAAACTTTTTTAGTTAGTTCAGCTCCAGCTGCCTGACAGTTTGGGCATGTGGTAAGTTCCCTGAAGCTTTGAAAAATGGCAGGCCTGTATATTCTTGGCAAGATATAACCCATATAACAAAGGCTACTGCACCAGTGATCATTTGAACTTCTACTTTTGTGCTATGTTTACTTACGTGACTGTATTTTCTTAGGTTTTGTTACATACTCAGTTTTTTGTGTAGAACATTGTGGAGCATGGAGAGCATTCCATATGAGATGCATTTGACAGAAATAAATAAAAGTTTGAGCTTGTACAAACTAATTGAAGTTATTTCTCTTTATAAATTGTATTTCATGGGTACATTAACCCCAACTGTACAGTAATCTATGACAGCGCTTTTAGGTGTGTAAACATTGAAGATATAAAGATTTGTATATGTAGGCCATATAGAGTGGAGGTGCTCAGTATGAGGGAGTGCAGAGAAGGGCGATTTAAGAGTAAGGGTGCCTGTCTCTTTAATTTCTTCAAACCTTTTGAGTTTCTAATACCATGACATTCCTCAGTCAGGGTGTAATTACAGATGTCCTTACATTCACCACTGCAGTATTCATCACATATGGGATTCCCTGCCATGAAAGCCCAACTTCTGGCCAGTCCACCAAAGCCTATCATCATTTTAAGGTATGTTGAATATCATTCAAACGCTCCTCGCGTAGCATAGGGCATAAAGGTGATGTTTAGACGTACCTTCCTCAGAACTTCTTCGCTGCCAGTTCAAATGCCATTTCTAACCATCGGTCTGTTTGCCTACGTCCGTTTCTGCCAATTTTACTGCATTTTTGCATTCCTGTGATTACTCCTGATTGCTGAAATCCTCACCATTACAGGTAAGTACCCAGTTGGGGTTTTGTTCTTTTTCTTGAAAATTTTTGGCTGTTTGGTGTTAATGTCATCCATGAAGGGTAAATGACAGGGTGGGAGACAGATTCCCCATTAAGACCACCATGATAAGTGCCCTTTTTCCTAGGAGCTTCTCGCAGCCATATGTCTTGATCAATTTGTCAGGCATTCATCCCCAGCACACTTCATGCTAGGCTTTCTTCCTATTTATTGTATCTTGAGAACCAGCGTCTTAAGCTTCTTGTTAAAGATACAATGGAAGGAACTTCCCACCCCAAGGTTCAGCCATCAGGGAGGAAGAAGGTGAAATAGGTAAGACCGGAATCTTCTGTCCAGCCTGTGCCAGGTGTTTCACCTGAGGTTGTTACAAACCCAGAGACTCTCCTGACTGTGTTGTTGGATTTCTCTACCTCATCTGGGTTGGAGGCCAGTGAGGATCTGGTGGGCAGCATATCAAGACTTTGCAGGAATCAGTTTCGGATGTTCAGGGTCAACCACAGTTGATTGTTTCTAAGGGGTCAAGGGGAGTTCCACAGATTCTTCGTAGGTAAGAATTTCCTACTACTGTTGCCGAATGCTGTCCTGAGTCTGAGCCTTCTCAGTTTTCTAGGGTGGACGTTCCCTTAAAAAAGAAACAAAAATCTAAACATGTTTCTGCTGCTACTAAGGCTCCACAAAATGAATGGCAGTCCCTTAATCAGGGGTTATTTAATGCTTTACTGTTATTAAGGCCTCCTCAAGGGGTTTCAGTTCCTGCTCCTCCTTGGTCCTCTTCTCCACTTAAAAGGCTCAGAGAACTGAATTATTCTGAGGAAGAGTTGGATTCTGGTGAAGAATCCCTTACTTATTCTACTCAGATTCCTTCTCCTTTGGACTATGGAACAGAGGAGGAGGAATCTAATAGTCCTAATACTCCTTTTGAGGAAATTTCCTTTGGGGAATACACTCTCTAGGATGATGTTTTTTTTTTTTTTTTTAAGTGGGATTGTGCTCAGGTTTCCGATATCCATAAGAGGCCTATGAGTTACTGCAGATGGAATCTCCTAAACCTGTGACTATTTTTACTATTTTGGCTGTTTTACTGGATATTTTTTCCCAATGCCTCAAAATCACCTGATTCTCTTCCCCCTGCTCCCAAGAAGCCTGATAGAGTTTATAGGGTGCCTGAGGATTGTTCCTTTTTGGTCAGATATTCTGCTGCTGACCCCCTCTGCAACATCTGTGGCCTCTGATAAGCCATTTCAGTTGCTTTCTTCATCCAAGGTACTGCCTTCTGACAAGGAGAACAGGACCATGGACAGGCTGGGTAGGAAGGTTTATACTTCTGCTACCCTAGCTTTTAGGGCAATTAATTATCAGACCCCTATATCTAGATATGTGTTAGATCTTCTTTCTCAGGCTTCTCAGCTTTTTTTTCTAATCTTCCAGAGTCTGAGAGTAAATCTGCACTTTCCTTGCTAGGGACTTCCTTTCAAATAGTTTGTCATTCTGTCAGATGTAGTTATGATGCAGCGGATGTCCCTTCTGGGGCGGATGATCCTCTGGATAAACTTTTATTTGGGGAGGCATCTGCTAGTTTGATTAAGTCTCTTCAGGACAAGGGGGCCGCCTTTGGGGCTTTGGTTCTGTCATTCATTCGTCAGGGGTACTTCATGGTGTGGATATCCTAAGAACAAATAGCAGACTTAAAGATAGAATTTTTAAGCATCTATCAGATGTAAGGTTAAGAAAAGAACACAATGCACTGTACAAGCATGTAGAATTGCATAGTGATCATGTATTTGCCTTTATGGTTATATGTGTTGTAAATAGAAGTCAAAGAATGGGTGACTTGTATAATGAAACTAAATACAAAGAGATGCAATGGATTCTTAGACTGGGAGCTGACCAAGCCCCAGGATTAAATGATGATGTCCCTTTAAAACAAGCTCTAGCAAAAAGGAGGGTAAATTATTGATTTTATTGGCTGTGTTGTACTATATTAAATACTATGTTTTTACTAGTGTTTTATCATCTGATGAAGAGATTTACCCGAAAGTGCTTATGATACTGCTTTTATTGTTTTAATAAAGTGAAGCTGCTTCATATACAGCATGGTAGTACTTGCCTCACTTTTGGATTTATTATGGTGTGGATATCCTGTCCTCCTTTTATGGGCATTCCTCGAGCTCTTCAGGAACAGCTTCCTTTTTTCCCAGATGGTCTTTGAGATCTTTTGTCTCACGGTACGATTCAAGAGGTGCCTGTGTCCCAAAGGGGAAGGAGTTTTATTCAAGAATGTTTCTAGTGCCTAGAAAAGAAGGTAGTTGGAGACCAATTCTAGACCTCTTTCATCTAAACACTTTTCTGAAAGTGCCTTCCTTTCAGATGTTGTCCCATCAGACACTGTTTCCTCCCTTGCTTTCTCATGCCTTTCTGGTGTCTCTGGATCTCAAGAATGCTTATCTCCATATTCCGATCCATCCCCTCTTCAGGAAGTTTTTGCATTTCTCTGTTGCTTCCTGGCATTTTCAGTTCTGTGCTTTGCCCTTTGGACTTTCTACTGCCACAGGGGTGTTCAGCAAATTCCTCGCTGCTGTAATTGCCTTTTGTAGGCTTCAAGGAGTCCAAATCTTTCCTTAATTGGATGATCTGCTGATTCAGGCATCCTCTCAGGAGATCCTTTTGCAAAATTTTCATTTCACCAATTCTCTTCTTCAGAGCCTGAGGTTTACAATAAACTTCAAAGTCTTCTCTGACTTCTTCACAGGATCATGTCTTTTTTGGATTGCAGGATTCAGACAGTACCAATGTTGGTATCCCTGCCCCCTCCAAAGGCTTTAACTTTCATTAACTCTTCTCTTCTTTCCCTGGCCTCCATTACAGCCAGGGAGTTTCTGAGAGCTCTGGGTTTCATGGCTTCCTCCATTCCGATGCTCCATCTGACCAAACTCCGCATGAGGATGTTCTAGTGGTTTCTGAAGTTGGTGTGGCTTCAACATATGCATCCTCTAGACTTTATAATTCTTCTTCTTCTTCCTTGTCTTAAAAAGGAACTTCTTTGGTGGATTCAGCAGTTGTCTGTGAATCCAGGGCTCCCTTATCATCCCTCTCTTCCCTCTCAGGATCTGTTCACAGACACTTCAGAGGTGGGATGGGGCACAACTTTTGGCTCCCTGAAGGTACAGGGAGTGTGGTCACCTCATCAGCAGAAGGAGCACATCAGTGTCAAATTGATGAGAGCTCTTATGCTGGCTCTTCAGCCTTTCATCCTCTTTTCTCTCCGTGGCCTCTCAAGGTATTCACAGACAATGCCACACTTATGTGGTATGTCAACAAACAGGGGGGAAACAAGATCTTACTTTCTTTGCCAGTTGACACTTCTGGTATGGGATCTGGCTGTCAAGTATCAAGTGTTTCTTCAGGCAGTTTATCTCCCTTTAGATCAGAACATTGTGGCAGACACTCTGAGCAGATCCTTCACTCAATCCTACGAATGGATGCTTCACAGGGATGCGTTTCTGGAGATTGTTCACCAGTGGGGTGTGCCAGAGTCCCAGATCCTCTGTTTTTTGAAGGTGGAAGCCCTGTCATTTTCTTGCAAAGGAATGTTCCTTTATGCATTCCTCCCCTTCCTCTCATTCCAAAAGTCCTGTTCAGAATTCAACAGGATGCTCCCAAAATCTTGTTGGCGACTCCCTTTGGGCCGTGACAGCACTAGTTCCCTCTCATTCTGCATCTAGCCTAGGGCGGTCATCAGATGTTACCCCACATGGTGGATCTGCTCACACTAGACAAGAGATCTGTCATCTATCCCATCTGTCCATGCTTCAGCTGACTGTAGGTGTTAAAGTTTTGATTCCTCATAGACACCCTTTTTGCTGAGGACATGCTGCAGGTCCTGCAGGAGGCCAGGAAACCCACTACTAGGAAATCCTACTTATCTAAATGGAAGAGGTTTTCTATTTGGTGTCTGTCTCGTAACCTGGAACCACTTACTGTGGATGTTCCTTTGGTTCTCTCTTTTTTTGTGTGAGTTGCTCAATACTGGCTTGCCTGTTCTTCTATTAAGGCCCACTTATCAACTCTTTTCTGTTGGTCTGCCTTTAACTCCTCTTTTGGCTTCTAGATTTGAGGCTAAGCAATTTCTTAAAGGCGTCCTTAATATTAGATCTCCCAGGAAGACTGTTCCTCCTCCCTGGGATCTTAATTTTGTTCTGGAGAAATTGACTCAGGCTTTTTGAGCCTTCTGTTTCAAATTTCTTGCGACACTATTCTTGGAAGACCGTTCTTTTATTAGCGCTTATTTCTGCCAGACGGGTGTCTGCATTGCAAGCCCTTATGGCTTGTTTGCCTTTTTTTATATTCTATGAGGACAGGGTGTCCTTCTGTACTAATCCTTCTTTTATGCCTAAGGTGGTTAATGAATTGTCATGTAGTCTATTAGTCTGCCTACTTTTTTCCCCTCTCCACAGTCTGACAGTGAGAAGGTGCTGCATACTTTGGACATGCATAGACAACTCAGATTTTATTGGATAAGACTAAAGCTATTAGAAAATCTAATCAGTTGTTTGTTTCCTTTCATCATAGGTCTTTAGATTAGCTGTTTGTAGTCTATTAGTCTGCCTACTTTTTTCCCCTCTCCACAGTCTGACAGTGAGAAGGTGCTGCATACTTTGGACATGCATAGACAACTCAGATTTCATTGGATAAGACTAAAGCTATTAGAAAATCTAATCAGTTGTTTGTTTCCTTTCATCATAGGTCTTTAGATTAGCTGTTTCCAAGCAAACTATTTCTACTTGGATTTCAAAGGCTATTTCTTTTTGCCACACTTTTCATGGCAAGAACTTTCCTTCTTCTGTAAAGGCTCATTCTACCAGAACAGTGTCTTCTGGTGATTTTTTCAAGGGCTCAGACACTAATTATATTCTTGAAGCAGCTACGTGGACTTCTGTGCATACTTTTACCAAACACTACAAGTTGGATGGTATCTCTAGAGCTACAGCTGGTTTTGCTGATGCCATCCTTCATGGCTTCTTAGAGGGCTCTATTGCTGCTTCCTCCTTCCAAGTTTCTTTTTGAGCTTTGGAACTCTTCCATAAGTAATGGATATTGCAGTGGTGAATGTTACTGCTGCTTCCTCCTCCCAAGTTTCTTCTTGAGCTTTGGCACTCTCCTATAAGTAATGAATACTGCAGTGGTGAATGTAAGGACATAGTACAGTTTTGTAAAATCTTACCATAACAGTAGATGTCCTTGCCTTCACCTCTGCAGTAGTTACTCCCTCCCTCCATCCCCCTAGTCTTTTTCCTTCCTGAATGTGCAGCTTCTCTTTGGTTTTCCTTGGACTGGTGTTCCTACTGGGGTAATCAGTTCTGAGGATGGTACACCTAAACATCACCTTTATGCCCTGCACTACGTGAGGAGTGTTTGGGTGATGTTCAGTGTATCTTAAAGCAATGGTAGGCTTTGGTAGACTGGCTGGATGTTGGGCTTCCATGGCAGGGAATCCCATACATGATGAATACTGCAGCGGTGAAGGCAAGGACGTCTACTGTTATGGTTAAGATTTTGCACAACTGTACTTTTTCATGAAATTATTATTTCATTTTTTGATGTTAGCCAGAAATGCTCTTTGCAACACCTGCAATGTGCCCAGAATCGAGTCATGCAGTTCATACAGAGTTACATGTATTGGTAGCATGTCTAAATACAACTGCAGATTCTTTTTTTTTTTATTAGACCCATTGCTCCTTCTGCTGTTGTAGCTGCCTGTGTATCTGTCTACTACATTGTTCTTGTTAATGTCTGCAAGTCTTGCTATTTTGTGACTTTGTCTCTCTTTCTGTCTGTACGTCAGCCATTGTAATCACAAAATGTGAATGATCAGTACTACATTTGTTCTTTTTCATTGGACTGCTGTATCTGGTTTTCTCGCATCTGTTTTTTGAATTGTTGAATCCCCCAGGGCTCTGTGCTAGGCCCACTCCTTTCTGGCATCTACTCCTTGGGTGTCAAAGATGGTGATGAAGGCCTCTGACTACCCAAGTTTGTAGATGATTGCAAACTGGGAGAAGTTATTGAATCCCCTCAAGATAAGAACATCCTTCAGGAAGGTCTAATGCAGATAAACTCTTGGTGCCAAAGCCATGGCTTAAAACTCAGTGCAAAGAAATGCTTTCTATTACCTTTTAGGAAGTCTGCCACCCTGGATAACTACATAATCATAAAACATACTTAAATGTTGATTCACTAGTCAGGGATTGGGGAACCCGTGTAGATAGTAATGTAGTTTTCTACCAAGATCTTTCCAAGGTAGGAAGAAAATTCTTGTATGTTGCTCAACTTGTAAGCAAGAGCATGGCATCAGGCCCATCACAGAGTATAATGCCCCCTTCAGGATGTACCTGACCAGAAACATGCAGCAACTGGAAAATCCACAAAAGGTTCCTTTAAAAAGAATACAGGGAGTAAATACAGTGTCCTACTCTGATCACTTCAAAGTCCTGTCTTTTTTTACTTGATATCGTGCAGACTTGCGAGAGGTAATCTTTGCCTGGCATACAAGACAATCCTGGACCCTGTTTTTATGAATCTTCTGATTGGTGTTTGTTCTGCAGATGTGCAGAACTACTAGATTAAAAGACCTAAATTTTGCTTGCCAGATAAATAGGATGATTGAGAGACAAATATGTTTCTCAGAGAATTCCCATTCTCTGAAACAGGCTTTCTATCCATGAGAGGCAGAGTTCCTCCCCATCCCTATTTAAGCGCAACTTGGACCAAATGGAAATTCATCCCTGGTCTGGCTGCCATGTCTCTGATGGACTTAGGCAGGCAAAAAATTACCCCATCCCATAAATGAAATGCAAATCAAATTTGTGGGTCACATATGGGTTACACAACTATGCTTTTAAGGGCCCTAGTGGTCATTAGCCTAGTATGCACCTATGAATATATGAACCTATGTATGATTCCATGCTATATACACTTCATCATTCTCATAATGCTTGGTAGTTCATGCTTCTATTGCTTTTCGGCTACTTCTATATTATAGATAGTGCTTGCACAATCTGCAATGAAACAATTTTTTCACATTATTGTGCCTTTCAGTGTACAGGCCCTCTGCCATGAATGTATCACACCCAGCAACAAGGTGTGCATCTGTTTCCAATGCTTTTTTTACAGAACCTACATTTGTCTGTTTCTCCCACATGTTCATTGTGTAGTTTGTAAACCAGTGTAGTCCAATATAATGGGTTGCTGCTATTAACCTTTCATCCTTTGGTTTCATCTCACTCTCCTTAACCATTCCTGTATCAAACCCTGATCAGTATGAGGTTATTCCAGGAGATCTCTTTAAACATTTCTTTCCTTTTCATCTGATCTTCTCTGTGTATTCTTTATTTTGTTTCTTGGCACATTCAGTTCCTTCTGATTTTTGTCTGCTTCTAGTTTGATTTCCATTTCCACTTGACTCCTGAATGCTTTTGCTAAACTAAGCCAAGAGGTCGCCTTAGACTTCTTCTCTTCATGTTGTAAATTTCCACTATATTTGGATCTGATGAGGTCAGGAGATGTGTAGGCCTTCTCAATACTGTAGATCTATACGTGTCCTCAATTTCGAGGAAGCCCATACCTCCTTCAAAGCATGGTATATATAATCTTGGTATACACTGATTTTTATATGTCATTTGATAAGCGCAAAGCATTTTTTTCTTGTTTTTTGTCCATCTAATCCAATATCTTTTGAGGCCAGTCTGTTGTTTTGAAACTGCTAAATTAACCAATTTGTTCTTCCTGTTTTTATAACTTGCATTTTATACCAAGATATCAAGGCTGTTTTTGATATTCGTTTTAATCTTCCAAGGTATTCCAAACTGTGTCTTGCATTTGTTCTTGTTTTACTGCTGATCTTCAACAGTTCTGAAATATTTTTACACTACTTTCTGTTCAAGTTCCTTTATATCACATCACTGTCTCAGATTGATCTTTTCTTGGTTCTGCAACTTTCCTGCTTTAAACATTGCTTTTGCACATTTATCAAGACCAGATGTCAGTCTTGTATCATCTGCGAAAGTTTTAACCACTTGCAGTTTTGCTTTCAACTCCTAATTTAATGAACTATATGATTCTAAGTCGTCCACAAAAACTAATGAGAAAGCTTTAATCAAGTTTGATTTTGGGAGGCAAATTGTATCCAAGACCTAATCTATTAAGTTAACAGCTTATTGAGTTAAGGGCAAGACAAAACAGTAGCAGTGATAAAGAATCACTGTAGAATATCCCCTTTGAATTTTTATCCCTGGGATAATAATTTGCCCTTTGTCATAGGTTAATTGCAAAGTGGGCTGCCTTTGTTTCATTGTCACTATGATGTAATTTAATTGATCAATGTAGGATAAGCCCTCCTTTATCCGTGAATAGGGGATGCCGCCAAATCCTTTATTGTAATTTTATCTATGCCACACTTAGATTGTTCCCCTTTTTACAATTTTCCATTATGGCTTCATTTAGCAACAAATGATCATTTGTTCCATATGACTTTCTTTTTGTTAGCCTTTTGTTCTATTGCCATGATCGAGTTTTCTTCTAAATGATTGTAAACTCGGTTGACATAAATTCTAGTATATAGTTTGTACATTGTCAGAAGGCAAGTTACTGTCGTACAGTTCTTAGGATGGCTTACAGTTCACTGTTAAGGAGGAGTAACTATTTTCTTGTTAACCAGGTTGGTGACTGTTGTGATGGACATGTAAGTAGTTTTTACTTGAGGCTAAATCTTTGTGTAAAGATGTTAATAGTTTTAGCCCAAAGTTAGGTACTGGATCTTGGCCTGGGGTTTTCCACTTAGGAGCTTTCTTAATTTTGTTTCAGTTTCTTTGGCTGTTAGTTCATCCCATTTCATATTTTACACATTTGACCTCCTTACTGCTTCTTTTAATTTTTCTATCCATTCATTTGGATTGTTCCACAGGGTCTTCATAAATATTTTTCCAAAATGTGTCCATTTCTACTTTTTTGGTGGCGTTTCCTTGTGCTTTGTTTCCCAGTTCTCTGTAAAACATTTTGGATCAGCAATGAATTGCTTATTTTGTAGTTTTCCTTTATATTTATCCGCATATCTTATCAGCACAAGCAGAAAAAAGTATATCTTTAATTTATTATTTGCAATAGTGTATGATAGATACTGATTTTGTATGGTACTGCTTTTAGCATATCTATCTTTCTAAGTATTTTTGTTGATCTGTTCCCTCTTCCATATTCTTGTCAGTGACACTTTTTTATTGATGTTTGATGCTTCCATTATAGCATTTTATTTCTTCCCTTCCTTTCTGCATTTTTGTGATAAGACTTTATCTGTTGTTAGTTTAGCTGCACAATAATCTATCCTATTTACTTCTGTTATATCACACAAATTTCTGTTAATAGTCTTGATTACTGTATTTCTTTATTTTGGGTCTTATCTATTTTTTGTAATCTATTTATTTCATTGATCCTAATATGGCTCTCTGTTGCTATTAAATCAAGAAACTGTTCCTTAGATCACTTTCTTCTAAACTGAAGGCACATTCTTTGTTCTCTGCTCCTTGAGGGCATCCTATAGAAAGTTCTAGGGCGTCTTCCTGTGACATATCCTCTTTAGCTGCATCCTACGTCATCCATTGCTCCTTAGTGGCCCATCACTCCACAGCATTGCTTGCGTCAGAATTGCTTGCGTCAGAGTTGCCACTGTTTCCTGCTTCTTCCCTTGCTTTGTTACTCCAAATGAACTTTTGTACTAGTTTCCTACTGAAGGCCCCAGAGCATCATCATGTGGCTTGTGATCAAATGCCTCCCATTTCACCTGTTTCTCTTTTAATGTGGGGACTGTTTGTTCCATCATGCTGTGACATTACTCAAGTCGAACTTTCAGTATTAAATCTTTCACTTCACAGAGAATCCATAATTTCAACTTCTGTTTCTTACTTTCCATTTCTAATCCTCTTTTCTTCTTTCCCCCTTTGTTTTCTTATTTTTGTGTTGTGAAATTTTCCGTATCTGGGTGCTTTTACCTGTATTTCTTTTGAGATGTCTTCGGAGCTGCTTTTTTTGTATTCATTTGTTTGTCTTTCTCCTTAACATAAATATTGCACCATATCAGATCTCTTTTTCTTTACTACATCCATACTTCTTTTTTATACCTTTCAAAAATGTCTGGGTTTTTCGCCCTTCCTTTGTCGCTTATTTTTTCAGGTGGTCCAAAGTTTTTGTTTATGTAGTATTTTTCTTGGAGCTGTTGTACTAATGAACAGAATTTTTTATTTGAAGCTTTTGGCAGTTTTTATTGTGCAAATGTTTTTCTTTCTTCTAATTTCAATCTTAGTGTTTTGAATATCTTCTATCTATAAATTCTGGCGCTTCTTGCATAATAGTAACAATACATAATTTCTTCCATAGCCTCAATAGCCCACTCTGTTGTCTTTGTATCTCTTTTTTTGACCTATCAGTTTTTTGTGATTTTTGTGGACTTCACTTCCTTCTACAGCAGGGGGTCCATTCTCCCACTGAGCCTGGCCTAACCCCATTGTAGGAATGTCTCCATGTCTTGAGGATTCTACACTGCCATTTTTTCCAGTCCTGGCACATTGTGTATACTGGGATTGGGCACTTTTGTGTATCCTGACACTTGTGCACCCAGCTGTCTTTTATTTTTTAACCCTACCTTTCTCCATTATATATGCTATATAAAATACAGTCTATGTCAGTGTCATCTTGGTGAGATTTTGTGAAAACAGGTTCGACCATTGGAAGACTAAAGGGTAACTTTAATTCCAACAATTCTATTTTCCTTTTCTTGATGATTTAGTCATCTCTCCAGGGAGCCTGTGAGGAGATGCCAGTTAGCCTTTAGACATTTGTTTTGATAAGAAAAAGAATAGTGTAGATAAGGCTTGGCAACACAGAATAGTAAGGCAATATATGGGGCTACTAATTAAGGAAGTCTGGTAGAGCTAGCAAGAGTAGATATAACTGCTGGACTATAGTTAAGCATTATAAATATGCGAGAAACTGCTTCTTTCTTGTTGTGTGAGTTATTGTAGCTTTTTGTATGAGATGGAGGTAGAAGAGTCGATGGACTTACTGTGGTGTGATAGTAGTAGTATAGGAAATACTGTGACTACTTAATGGTTAACTGTATCATTCAAGTGACTCGCACACACAGCACCAACCTTACATCTTCCAAAATAAGGAACATTAGCCCTTATAATGTGGAGCAAATGGGCAAAATGTGCAACACGTACTAACAGCTTACTTACAACTTCAACTTGGTAGGTCATGGGATGGTTAAAATTTGCTGGTTTTACTTATAAAAAAGATCTTTAAGTGAATTAATATGATTCATTTCTATTTATCATGGATATCATTTAAAAAAAATTCTAACACCAAATGTGTAACAGACCATTTCAGTGTGGAACTTCGAGGAACATGAACTTTTTAAGACCCCAAATGTTCCTCGTAATGAGGTACACTTGAGAGGTATGCTCAAGCATACTAGTCCGCTTTCACTGTCTTTCCAGTGTAGTGCTACGACTTGCCACAGAATGAATAAAAATATAAATCAGTAGATGAAAGGTTTGTTTCCACTTTGTTTATGTTTAATTTCATTGTCTGCAGGTATTTACTTTTGAAACATGACACAGATACCAAAAGTACGTTTGAGAGGTGGACTGGAAATCTGTCGAATTTTGAATGGCTTGTGGCAAGTTTCAGGTGCACATGGGAAGATTGATCCTCATCAAGCAGGTGTGTGTTTGCTCAAGCATTATTATTTAAACAGCTGAATTCTGTTCAACTATGAGAAGAGACAGCAGTATATTACAAAAACTAGCATGCCTATCCTGTAACCGTTGACATTTCTTTGCCATATTGTTTCATGTTTGATGGTGCTATGTGATGGAAAATCTGTGGGCTGCATAAAGGGACCAATCAAGACCCCAAGGTCGTCCTCTTTTAGAAGGAATAAAAAATGGATATGCATGAATGTGTGTGTGCTTGTGTGTTTGGGTGGAGTGCTTAAGTTGTTAATTGAGCGGGACTACCTAGTGGTTGTGTGCAAATGTGTTTTTTTCCTCACAAAAAGTGTAGATAATAATACAACTACAGATAATATATAATGCAACTTTCTTGATAAGATTTGAAAACTTGTAAGAATACATTACTACGGTATTGAATGTCATGTCAGAATTTAGAAATATTTGAGGCAGACATAAAGTAGTTCTTCAAAGTAAATAGCCTGTTGATTCTCCAGTGTGGAATTTACTAGTTGGAAGGGCAGGGTAGTGGGAGAGAACTGGGATCATGCTTGCTGTTAGTGTGTGTGTGTGTGTGTGTGTGTGTGTGTGTGCGTATTTTTGTGTCTATGTGCACTTATTTATGCCTGTATATGTATATATTCTAACTACTTGAAACACTGATGGGCAGAACCTGAAGTTTAAATAGTGAAACTTGGGAAAAATGATGCCCTTTCTTAGAGACGGCACAGTTGTATGTATTGTTAACTAGGGGATGGTTACCAGAAAAGTATTTTCCAGAAGTACGTGAATATTAGTGCTCATGGTATATCAAACTGTTGGTTGAATCTGCTTCTTAGGAACTAGTTTTTGTAACGACATATATTTTAAGGTAATTCAAGGGGTATATGGAACTTTCTCAGGACTTAAATAGTTGCCATATATTGAAATCTGCATAATAGGATGTATGAATGCAGTAGTATGGCCCACTGCCTAAGTGCCTGCTTCATTTGGAAGTAACAAAATAGTTGAGAAATGCTGTGCAAGAAGGAATCTGCTTGGCCAGTGACATATATTTGTATGATCCCATCAACTCAGAAGCGGGTAACCTGTAGCTAAAGACAAACGTTTTTAGTAGGAAATTACAAGTAGAAGAAGAAAATGCAAGTTTGTTTACAAAAGAACAGACTGAGTGCAGAGTTTGAAAACTTTGAACTGTCAGCAACTATATTTTATTTGTAAATTGATGAGTGAAATTGGAATGATCTTGTGTTAAACGTCACTCAATATTTATGCAGCAGTGTGCTAGAACATACACTGTTGGTAGTGCAGGTACTAATATGACTTCTCAGGGGCATATGACAATATCTGCTGCATTTAAAGATTTTTTTTTACAGGAAAAGTATTAAATACAGAGAAATGGATGGTAAGTAACATTTGCTGATTGTTTTTCTTTTTGAACAACAAAGCTTTGCTGATTTCTTTTTTGACGTAATATTAAAAAACAGATGGTATTATAATTGTTTTCATATATTTTATATTTTCATATATTTTATATTTGTTTTAAATGCCTAAAACTAGTTTGTATGGGTGATAATGAAAATGTATAATTGAAAAAAATTAGTGTTTCTGTCATTGTAGTATAGTATTTGAACGATAACGCAGAGCTCCATAAAATTTTGGTACATTGACTGAGTTCTCAAACAAGCGATATATGAGGCTGCCAAACACACACACACACACACACACACACACACACACACACACACACACACACACACACACACACACACACACACACACACACACACACACACACACACACACTCACTCACTCACAAAAGGGGTAAGAATATTTATTGACAGACCTATCAAAAGGGTTGCATGTGTAAGATGCTTGTACTGTGCACAAACCCTAAAAAATATTTTAAGAGTTGTTCTTAACAATACTGATATACATTGACAACCAGAGTTTGATGGCATGTCTGCTTAAAAACAGTGTTGGAGTTGGAAAAAAAATAAGTATACACAGGAGATCAGTTGCATATATTCTGTATTTAAAATGCTATGAACCAAACGTTACAGAAACATTTTATTTCAGTGTGTGCAAAAACGTGTACCAGTATACAAACTAAAAGATTGTGTGTTATTATTATTATTATTATTATTATTAATAGTAATGATTATTAGAACACAACTTGCTCTTAGCTTGTCTCTTATTCCTGCCTACCTTGGTACATATTGTACAGTTTGTATCACTAAGAAATGAACTAGTCTGCTGACTTAATTTGTTTTTTTTCTGAGTCACTGCATTAAAGAAGCAGAACATCTTAACCCATTTAGCATGGTTTGGCAGTGCTGACTCATCCTGTGTTGTTTTTTGGCTGTATTTCACGGGTTCTGCTCATTCATCTCTTTAGTTCTTTTACCACACACAGAACAATTACTAAACTGTGTGTGAAGTGCTGATGTCATGTAGGACCTATTTGGACAGACTGTTTACATATTCTTTATCCAATATTATTGTCTTACTTTAGCTCCACTTCTTATCTGCAGCATTAATGTCACTCATTATAATTTACTAACAGTAACTGCATGAGACTGTAGGAATTAGTAGCTTTTACTATTTCTTAAACTTGTGTAGTGCAGTTTTTTTAAGGTTTTGAGTCTAGGTGAACCGAGTTCAACATCTCACTAGCTGAAACATCAGTAAGGAGGTGTGGCCAAAAGATGGTTGGTGCCGTTCAGCATATTAGCCATAGGATCCACCAGTAGACATGTGGTTGGGAAGGCTGTCAGGGTAAAGAAGGGACTTATTCATTGGTAGAAATAGATCTGATGAATAGTTTTTGACAAGCCAGTAGGAAAGCAGCTGCAGTAGTTTCTGAAAAAAAGGCCTGCAACTGGGAGGAGTTTGGAGGGGTGAACAACTTCTGACAACTCAGGAGGGGCAGGTAGCATATTTCCTAGGCTGTTCAGCTTGACTGTTGAAAGTCGGAGTTTAACTGGGAATGTTGTTGCTAGGCAGAAGGAATGCTCTGAGGAATTCCTAAATCCAATGGGCATGACCACCTCCAAAGACGCAGTGCCAGAACAGCAGATGATATTGTATCCAGTTTCATAGATATGGTCATTGTGGTGATTTCAGAACTTACAATGTGGTAAGAAAGCATTTCCTATGTGGCAGGGCTGCAGGAATAGATGAGATTCATTCAAAATGCAGAGAGTCCTCACTGTTATGTTTGACTTCCACTCTTGTTTCTTATGCTTTACCTGGGCCAGGGCATCTCATCAAGTGCCACCTCCTCAGTCTGTTGAGACCCAGTCTTTTACCTTTGACAGTCAACCCTGATTGTCTCAGGCCTTCTCACATGCTGTCCATCTATTACTTAGTTGGGTTTCTTCACATCCTTCTGCTTTTGTCTTGTCTCTGCTAGTCTGTTTTGCATCACCTTCTGCTGTCCTGCATATATGATCAAATCACAGTAGTCTTGATCTGCTTCAGCTTTTCAATAATTGGTGCAAGTTTGGCTTCTGCACTGATGTTATAATTTCTTCTTCTTTTGGGTGTTGGAATATACACTGTTGGACAACTTGTGCAGTTCATTCATCTTCATCACCTCAAGCTTTTTCAGCTGCTATGCTTTCAGCAGCACTGGTCACGCTGCTGTTTTCAGCACCTTACTTTTCATCTTTTTTGGTGGCTGCCATGCAGTTCCCCAACAGTGTGCTAGTTGAATGTACTACTTGTGATTCTAGCTTTGACCTGCTCATGTAGACGTCCCGTCTCCTCAATCACACCTCCCAGTTACTCAAAGCTGCTAGTTTCTGACATTTCCTTTCTGTCTTAATTTTGAGCTCCTTCTGATGTTCCCATTTATTGCTTTGGTTGCTGTCTTGTCTGCACTGTTTCATCCCATGTACCTTCAGTTTTGTTTCCCAGTCCCATCATTTCCTGAAATTCCTGTTCACAGTGCTTGCAGTGCCACATTGTTTGCATTCATCAGCTGTGTTGATCTGCCCCCCCTTCTATCCTGTTTGCTGATAAAGTCCCCTCTACCAGTATGAACAAAAGCTGGCTTAGAGCTTAACCCTAATGCACACCCACTCCCACCTTGAAACCCTATGTAAGTCTGAACATTGTCCATAGCCTGAACTAATTCTAGTAATGTTTCCAAGGTTTTGAACCATCACAGGATTGCCCAAATTGGGTTTCTTGGGGCCTTGCCATTTGCTTTCTTCAAGTAACAAATAAAAAGTCGATAAAATAGGAAACACACTGCTTTATTAAAAAAACTCAAGTAAGCACTTTTGTCTGTCTACCTTAGATCAGAGACTTTTTCAGACTGAGGTAACAATACATTAAACCTTTTTTAATTACAACAAGCATCACATGATTAAAAAGCCATGACTAAAGAACACAATTAGTGTTTTAACTTTTTCCTTTTTAAAAACATCACAAAATATTCCCGATTATTCAGGCTAAGTGGAAAGCAAGCATTCAGTTTTACTTGCCAACAGTATTCTAGCCACCCAAGCTCATCCTCAGGATTTAACACATTTTACACATTTTGTAAAGCTTCTACTACAACAAATTTAAATTCACCTCTACACACTCCATACTTATAATGCTTACTTAATGCATTCTTTTCATCTGCAGTTTGTATCCCATACTTATGCTCATAAATACTTTTATTCAGCTCACGTGTTGTTCTTCCTATATAAAATGACTTGCATGCCACACAGAAGACCAAATAAATCATATGTCTTGATTTGCAAGTGAATAACCCTTTAATACTTATCCTATTCTTCCCTAACTTTAAGTCTTCCGAATCTGTATATAAATAATTGCACGTTACAATTAAAACATTTGACCATTCCTTTTCTTTCTACTACTTTCATTAGGTTATTCAGTTTATCTTGAAGGAAATTTTTATAACTCTTGGCCTTCTTCTGTGTAAAAATCGGTTTATTCCCCTGTAATTCTTGTAATTTCAGGACAACCTCCAAAAAGTCCCCATTTTTTTGTAATATTTTTAATAGCACATGAATCTAAACTAGTATTTACTGGCATCACAGTTCTACTGATGTGAGCATTTTTCCTACTGGACCTCCCAAGATTATTATTTTTCCTTTGGTCAATTATTTGTAACATAGAGGACTTGATCACTTCTATAGGATAACCCCTGGTAGCCATTTTATTGCAAACATGTTCAGCCTTTTCTAAAAAAAAATCTTCATTTTTTTCTTGCTAAATTATTAATTCTAACTAATTGTCCTCTAATAACGTTAGTCTTTGTCTTCTTAGGATGCATACTACTGTAACATTGATACGTATATAGATCTACGTATATACGTAGAACGTAGATACTAATCTATTCACATCCTTAAAAATAGTTACATCCAAAAAATTGATTTCACTAGCACTAAATTGGCAGGTAAATTTTAAATAGGAACACACATTGCTGATATAATCAATAAACTTTCACAAAGTTTCTTCATTCCCTCTCCAAATTGAAAACACATCATCAATAAATCTAAACATTTTGACTATAGAATTCTTATATACACATTCTAATATATTCACAGTTTCCCAACCATACATAAAAATATTGGCATAGCTAGGGACCATTGCTGCTCCCATATCCCATAGCTACCCCATTAGTCTGACAATCGTCATAAAATGACAAAAAGTTATAACTTAAATAATATCTATTATTTCCAGTAACAGACTTGACTGTGTTGGCAGAAAATAACTTGGATCTTATTAATTCTATTCTAACAGTATCCATTCCCTCATTGTTTGGTATCATGGGGTAAAGTGACTTGATGTCTAACGGTTCTAACAAATCAATGTCAGTAACAGTAATGTTGTCAATCTTCTTTAAAAAAAATCAAAGGTTAATATATGTGCTGGTGTTTAGTATAACCTTTTGTAAATGTTTGTCGAGAAAGACAGATAAACTTTCTGTTTTACTATTCACGCTGGACACTATAGATCTTAATGGCAGATCATTTAAGTCTTTATGGACCTTTGGGATACCAATAATCCGACTAATTTTGGGATTCCCATTAGAAAAATACTTTCTCAGATTTTCATCAATTCTCCCAGTGCAAAATCATTCTTCAATGCATGAATCTATAAATGAATAACACTTCTTTATTTCATTTATAGTAACTTTCCTATAAAAATCTTTATCGGATAATAATTCACACATTTTACTAATATACATTTCTGTATCAAGTATTACCAATGCTCCCCCCTTATCAGCCTTAAGAACCAATATTTCTTCATTCTTAATAAGATTATTAAACAACCTTCTCTCTTCAGATGACAAATTATAATATTTAAATTCAGGTTTTCTGTCTAAAACATCGATAATTTGCATTTCACAGATATTTAAAAACACTTCTAATTCTTTCTTAAGTGGAGGGTTATATCTGCTAGGTTTAAAAAACTGGGATTTTTCTATTGTGTTATTTTAAAACATTAAATGAAAATTCAAACGCCTTACATAATCTCTAAAATTATTAATAATGTCCATTTTGTTCGCTCAATGGGCTGGTGCAAAATTCCA
The DNA here is from genome assembly GCF_019279795.1 of Protopterus annectens. Lineage (NCBI taxonomy): Eukaryota > Metazoa > Chordata > Ceratodontiformes > Protopteridae > Protopterus > Protopterus annectens. The sequence continues at coordinate 1,599,273,374 of NC_056739.1, forward strand.
GCCCTTACTTAGGACCACACATTCTTTATTAGTTAGAACATAATTAGGTAAATTCAGTTTTAAAGCTGACAGTACCTAATTCCTCTTACTTTGTCCTCCTTTCTTCCATTTTTTTCTCTCTTGTCCTATCTTTTCAAACCTTTTTTGTTTTTGGAAAACCATCTCCTGAAGGGTTAGCCGTTATTTGGGCCCAAGTTCTCTCTCTTCCATCACTTCTCTGATAGACATTTATCGACTGCAAACTTCCAGCATTTTGAAATTCTTGCTGTCTTTGGAACTGTAATGAGTTGGAGTCTGCAGTCATGCCTTTGTTCATATTTCCACTAGTACTAGTGATGTTTGTTATTAACTCTCACACTGTCCGACGACACTGTTTGTCCTCTAACTTTCTGGTGTAAACGCTTGGATCTCCTCACACTATTAGTATCAGTTCTCATGGCATTGGCGACTAACATAATCACATCAGGCACTTCATTCTGCAAATGTAAGCTGTAAGTTAAAGCCACTCCCCGGCATATTCCTGGCATTCACGTTCAAATTTTTTTATTTTCCTCTTATGCAAAACGTCATTCAATTTAATCAGTTTATCTTGTATAGAGCACATTTTGCTCTCAATTATTAGCTGATGTCACCTCTTAATTTAGAGAAGTTCATACGAATTTTGCTGTTCAGTTCACCAATTGAAGTGTTGTTGAACACAACCTACACTTGCATATATTGCAAGCCTGCCTTTGTTTGATTTCCAACCACCTGTCAACCAAATTTTTAGGCAGGTTATTCCATATTGGTAATTTAGTCACTCTTAAACCTTTTGGCACCCTCTGTACTTTCAAACAGTTCTCAAAAAAAAAAATGATGTCCCACTGCAAAAGTTTGAGTTTCGTAAGGTCTTTTTCTAAATTAGCAAACATATCAGAGTGACTGACATTAATTATAATTGGTGCCTGTTTTTCATCATTATCTAACTGATCTGTTGGTGGTGCCTAACACCCAAGTAGAACTTCCTCACTTCTGGTACTGTTAATACCTCTTTCATTCTGCCACATTTATCATTGTATTCACATTTCCTTACCAGTTGGAGTGGCATTTCTTCAAGTAAGTGAATGCTTGGTTAGATATCTCCAGATTCTTCTCCACTGTTTGTATCATTGTGAACATTGAATCACTTGTACTACAGCCTTATCTGAATCTGAAATATCATTTAACCCCACATAGACCTAGCAGAATCTTGTCATTCCTCTTCATATTGCAAAAAGCTGTGGCATGTTTAGTTTAACATAAGCTAATTAGCAAATCATTTTATTCATGATAGACTTTTTAAATAAATTTGTCAGCTATGGGTGAGGTACTTCACGTATTACTTAATGCAACCTGTTCTGAGGTCACACAACCTCAGGGCAATGAAGTTTTTTCACTTAAATGTTCTGTTGGTTTTATGTAGTTCTCACAGAAATGGAGAGCTACCTTTCCAAACTCTAGCATGTTCACACCTGGAGAGCCATCAAGATGTTTGGAAGAGCATCCCATTTGGCAATAAGGGTAGGTTATCCTCCTCTGAGAAGAAGATTGCCTTAATACCAGGCATGAATTTATGGTTGCCTGAGAAGTCTTGGAGATTGAAGGGAGTCGTCAGGTTAGTTCTTTATATGATATGCAGACAAAGTATTTCCCAAATATGGGGAATGCATTGGGTAGGAAACTTATTGCATCAGCAAATGTTGCTAATCTAGCAGTGGAAATTAGGTCTTTGACTTTTGAGTGTTTGCGTTTGGTGAAGATAGAGAAGGTCAAGAAGCATCAAGTCTTAGCTGAATCCAGAAAAGCTCAACAAGCACAGTGTCTTGGCTTAATCCAGAAATATTTTAGGTAGGAATCATTGAGGCCTTTCAGGTTATTCAAGGTAAATTGTATAGATTCCAAAGGAAGTGTGATGTATTTGATGATGGATTTAAGGGAGGAGAATAGAGTGTTAAAAACATCTTTTGACCTGGATGAGATAAGCTATGCAAGGTAGAAGGATTTCTAACCATGACTTGGACATGATGTTCAAAACAGCACACTTTGTGTAGTTGCCTGTGTCTGTAATAAGAGTCTGCTTTGAAGGGGGGTACAGTGATGTGATAAAAGGAAGAAACTAGAGTTTTACCAAAGGTAACTATGTTGTGTTTCTTGGTGCTTAGAGTGAACCCTTGGTTGACACACCAAGTGATGTTCAGATCTAGTTCCATCTGGAGAATATGGGTATCCGGGAGCTGACCGCTGTGCCTGGGTAGAAAATGGAAAATGAGGCTTGCCAAAAGATGAACTGCTTAATTTACAGGTGGTCTATATCATTCACTGTCAACTCAGACTACACTTGAAATAACCTTCCTTATAAGTTGAGATACCCAGGCTCAAAATACCCAGGCTAAAGGGGCATCTGCCAGCCTTATTTAAGACCAGAATCTCTATAGATAGGTAATTCTACTGTCATCTGTCTGATGCAGCAGTTTCTTCACTGTGCTTCATATCATCTTTAACTAGTGGTTACTTTTCTCTTTAATGCATGTTTGCTACAGCTTCCCACTATTGTTGGCCTTCCTCATCTACCTTCTCCCATCTGATAAGTCTTATTTTGATGATACTGTTCTGCCATCATTGTTTGCATTGCTCATATTTTAGCAACCATTTGCTGTCCTTCTATGGTGTGGCAAATTTTTTTTTTTGGTCCTCTTCTGTCATATTGATGTCTTACTGCTTACTCTGTGTCTGCCAAGACTCCAGCTCCAGTCTTCCCGAGTCAATGTCAAATTTTAACCGAGGCCAGTGAAGAGTTTAACAGCATCCTGGAGTGATCTCGGCATCTATTATCAATCTTTTTTTTTTCTGTGCTCTGTTATGTAATTAGCACCTCGCATGACTAACAGAGTAGTAGGAATGAATGCCTACCCTTCCCTACTGCTCTGTTCATCATGTGAGCTGCTAATCAAACCCAGGTCCCCTGGGCCATTGTCAGGGCTTTATTCCTCTATGCCATTCGAGCAGTAACATGTAGTAGCCAAGTCGTTTAAGGAGAGAAATATAATTTTTTAAATTACAGTTTAGACTTTTCTCACCTTTTAAGATATTTTCAGCCTTTTTGCCAAACAATATTTATATGATTGCTAATCTGATCTTTTCATTACCATGACGTCCATGTTTACTGAGCTCATTAGTATATAAATGTAGTATGTAAATTACTTTTCTATCTGGTATATTTTTGTGCTTTTCTACATGAATTGCATCTGTCTGGGGAACTTTTCCCCAAGATGCTTCTGTAAATGGGCCTAGCTCATTTGGACGTCCTGGATATTAAAATTAATAAAAGTTGAAAGCATACCACAATATCCACATAAAACTAATTATTCTGATGACCCACCATTGGACCAGTAATGAAGGAGCCTCAATCCTCACCACTGGCAACAGCGGAGGACGTACACTGGAAGGATGACAAGTACACACATAGTATTTCCAGATGCAGCTCTCTGTATAAAGTATAGTTTCCCTTAAGAGCTCACAGAGACCACAGTCAGTCTGGGGATGGATTCTCCCTCTTTCTCCAGATCCCCAATAAGACTCCTCACTGGCTCAGCTATAGAGTTGAGATCTCAGCTGAGTAGCTAAGCGTAGACCTCTAGCACCCTCTCTGTCCAACCAATGCTTCGTGTCACTGCCCAAGTAGATGACACACACACACACACACACGAAAGGCTGGCACAGGCTTGCTAGCTTTGTCCCCTTTTGCCCAGACTGTAAGGTATTTATCACGGCCACCAAGCCAACTCATTGTCACCTACTTTAACGCCCTTAACACAGGGTGTCCAAACTTACTGTGTAATATTAATATTAATACAAATGGTAGACAGACCAAGAGCAAGGCTATTAGGAGTGGCCCACAGTGTCACCAAATAAATATACAAGTACTCTCAAAACTTAAATATCTTTAGACAGATCAGCCACAATGAAAGGCTTAAATATATTTAATAACAAAAGAGCAAGAAAATACTAAGTATGTATATATATATATATATATATATATATATATATATATAAACACATACACAGTAGATATAAAAAGTGTACACACCTCTATTAAAATAGCAGGTTTTTGTGATATAAAAAAATGAGACCACAATAAATAATTTCAAAACTTTTTTACCTTTAATGTTACCTATAATCTGTACAATTCAATTGAAAAACAAAGAAATCTGTTACAGAAAAAATATAAAAAATGTAAGAGACTTCCCAAATTAATATCTTAAATATTGCTGCTGGGATAGCTTGCAGAGTGACATAATCTCTTGTCATCTGACTCTGTCCCAGGTGAAATCCCCACTGATGGAAGCTAGCAATATTTAGCATATACCTGTGAAAATGCAAAGACCTCAGATCTTTGGCAGATGCTGGGAGTCGCAAAACAATTGCATCCCGTCACATTTCAAGGCTAGTAATTATTTCACCTTAGAAGACAGTACAGAAAGCTCCCTAGTTTTAGACATTGTCTCTCCTTGTTGCATTGAAACTGAAAGATATCATCTTTTATGGCCTAGGCTTAATGTAATTTAATTTCAGCTATTTTTTCTGAAGTTTTCAAGAGTGAAGTTAACCTCCTGTGTTCCAGTTTCTACTGTTAAAATATATACATTTAAACAGTTACAATAGTGTGTGTACATTTCCTGTTCTATTCCAGTAGGGCATGCTGTGGTTACATTTTAAGCACAAGCACTTTATAAAATATCTTTTCAACACACGTCTGTACAAACCTAGTTTGACATACTGTATACATAACATACAGTTCTAATACATTTGTAACACAAGCATCTTATATGAATCATGTTGATATTCACAAATGACATATACTTGTTTACAAAACTCCAGATAGCTGGGCTGGCTGTATCATCTTTTGTCACACTTCTCCTCCCCTCCAAGACTCAAGCTAGTTTTTCAAGTGACCCTTGAAAATTGAGGGATGAGCCCATCTGGGAATAGAGTAAATCCAAATACAGGAGACAGTACACATGTCAAGGTACGAATAAAAAATGGTTTAGTCAGTATAAGCGCTTTCGCGTAACGCTTCCTCAGATACAAAAACATTTTTAAAACCATTACATTCATTTAAAACTTTCAAACATCCAACCAGCTTACTCAAAATAAAAACATCAGAAATCGCGTATTAATAAGCTATTAATAAGTAAGCTTGATATGATGCAGTGAAGTGGTGGACTCATTTGTCAGTGGGCATTACTTGTACATTAATACCCTGCTGGAGAACATTATCCAAGCAGGGTGTTGATGTACAGCTTGCCCATTCTGTAAGCAGTGGTAATCCATTTGAGTCACTTTTCACTTATTGCTGCTTGGACTAACTCTGCTATATGAATCTGAACTTGTTCACTATGTAAAAAGCCTTTAAATAAGTCCCTTCAGTTCCTCTGCAACTTGCCTGGAATAGCAACGTTGTCAGACTATGCAGCTGTTTGGTTCACACTGCTTGGGCAACCCACTGCTTATATATTCTGTCAAGTATGCTTCTTAGTTGCTTTTGGTTTATGTCCTGACCAAGAATATATACAATATTTGCCTGTAGTATATGCTGACCAAGAGTGTATGTAGTATTTGTCTTTAGTATATGCTGTGTTGAAGAATGTTTAAAATCTCCTTACCATTTACTGTTAATATGATAATATATAATTGTTTTACTTGAAACATTTTTGTTATTGTTTTGCATGTAACCCAGTCTAAGCCTGCAGTTAGTCATACTGTGGTAAGTGTTGTGCTCTGATAAACATAATGTAAATAAAGGTTTACCTTTATAATGTCGATCCTGATATGGGTGACACGACTTGCACGAATGCCGAAACGCGAACGTCTCCATCTTCAAATTCCGAATATGCGAACGTCAAAACCTCACCCCTTTTTGACCCATGGTAGCATGGGTGTGGAGGTGTTGCGCAATCGGTAATGTCGAATGTTTTTCGACATTTAAAATTGTTCGCGGTTTTGGTTCGTGCAAAACGCGTCGATAAAGTGGCAATTCGACAAAGTGCAATTGACTATTTAAAGGTAAACTGTAAATAAATTAATATTTTTAAACAAATTGGCTGAAGGGTGAACTTCTCACTTAGGATGTTAGATGTCCTATAGCTTTCTGGTCTGAAATTAATTTCTGACCTTATCATCGAGTTGCATGTTCTCTTTGTGATTAGGTGGAGTTACTTTAGTTTTCTTCCAAGAGCATGGTGACTGAATGCCTGTTCTACAATAAAGCCTCACTACTATTCAAAAACAAGCATGCTGGTTAGACAGCCCAAGAAGGGCACTCGTTGTAAAGAGAGTGTACACTGAAAGAAAAAAGTCCCACTGCTGAAGTATCATTGACTATCTAAGCTTACTGTTAGCATATGTTAGGGGCAGAGCAAAATATGAGGAAAAATTGGGTGCATTCTGTGCAAAACTAAAGAAACAGAAACTTACCTGATTTGCCTTGTATTGTGCTGTCCCTTGTAAAATCATTGAGTTTTTTAAAACAATTAAAATAAACAAAACAGAGACAAAAATCAAACAGTAGTGGTGATTCTCTTTTATTTATCACATCAGCTGCATTGCACTGATGTACTGTCCAAGTGTGGGAAAGTAAATTCCATGTGCACACATAGTACATCATACAGAAGACAAAGCAGAAGAATACTGAAGTGCCGTTATACAAAGACATTATTTAAGAAAGGCAAGCAATTTCTTTCTTTAAATAATGTCATTGTACAGTAGCAATAATCTATTCTGTGTGTTGGTATGTCAGAATTTATTTATATTTGCCTTTGTTTAATCATCCAGGCTTCACCCTAGTGACCAAACTGCATTAACCATAGGCAAATCCTTATATACCCACATACAGTCCTGGATTATTGTTAAACTGTAGGATTTCCATATGTATTTCTGTTAGAAGAGGCTCACAGGACAAGGAATGGTCGGTGAAATACCACAGAGATCAGTGCTGGAATCCTGATTATCAGTATACTCATCCTGTCTGTTTGCAGACAACACAGAAATTGTAGTCACAGACCTGAGTAGTGGTAGAAACCTAGAAAGGGATGTGCAACTCATGTGCAGGGGAGCAGAGAGGTAGCAACTGCAGTTCAGAGCAGATAAATAAATGCTACAGTCTACTCTTCGGATACAGCAGCCGTAAAGTCACATAAATGTTTGGGGATACTAAACAAGGAGAGGTTTCACATACGAACCTAGGAGTGATCTTCAGGCACAAGTACAGGGGGCAGCAACAAGAAAAATGAGCTATATTCTATAGTGTATGTACTCCGGGATAGAGATTGTTGTATGTCCTCTCTTGCACTCTGGTTAGACCACATTTAGCACACTGTATGTGATTCTGCAGACTGTACAGGAGAAAGTAAGGGGAAGCCATTTAGTAATATCCAGAGGAAGGCTGTGATGGTCATCAGCAGAAGGAAGGAAACCAGTATGAACAGCATCTGGAACTGATGAAGTTACATTCATTAGACAGTACCTGGGGAAAATGATATCAGTATACAAGTCACTGTGAATAGCAATAACTAGGGTGGAGCTGTGGTAGAAGGTGAGCAGGAAGGATTGACCACCCAGATACATTTGTAACATACTGGATTTAACCCGGAGTTGAGAAGGTGGTGGTATTTCTGTTAACCCGGAGTTGAGAAGGTGGTGGTATTTCTGTTTTAGAGAGAGAGAGTTTTTGACCATTCAAAAGGCTACTTGAATTGTAAAACTACAAGGACCTTCAAGAGATGGGTGCAGTACAGCAGGAGGGGGCAACACAAGATAGGATGAGGCATCACCAACATATTGCATGCAACCAAATGACTGAATTGGAGAGTTACAGACTGGTCTTCCCTTGCTGTCTCTATATTTTCTGTTAAACTTGTTTGTTGGAGATTTTGTTTTTCTTTGGAGGGGTGAGAATTTATACTGGTAATCGCAATCCTACACACAGACTTTCAAGGATTTGTGCTTAACTAGTAATGAGAAACATATCAGGGTATAAACCTGTGGAGCACTAACTATGAGATAATCTTAAGTCATAGCAATGGGTATTTTTTCCTGCAGATTTCTGCTTTTCTCACAATGATTACCAAGTTCTTTGGAAGGAATGTAGCAGTGTGGTGTTTAATACTAGGCCAATAAGTGATCATTCTCTTCAACATGTGGGAGACACTGTAATTTCTTGTACTACACTTCTTTTGAGAAGGATTATAAAAATGTACCCTTTATTTATCAGACAAAATAGAATAGCATTTAATCATGTCTTTAAAATGCCCTCTTTAGTTATCAGAGAATGACGGAATGGTCTGCTTATCTGCCTACCAGCAGACAATTACTTTTAAGAATACGACACACAGTTTTGTATTGTGATAATAAGCAATGCTGTTACTGCTTATAATCATGCAGTAATGACCATTTTGTGTTACACAAATATGAAAGTTTGTCATTCTTACCAATGCTGTGTTGGAGGTCAGGCACATTTCTTACTAACAAGACTTTTATGTACCTGTAGTATTATAATGAGGCTCCTATTTTTAATCCCCTTACTGTTTACCATTTTCATCTAGGTTGTACCATTATTACTGCTTTGGCTAGGTTTGATACCTTATATAAGGGACTGTATATCCTTAATGGCTTGCCATATTCTTGTGATATTTACAGGAGTTTCAGCAGGAAAGTTGCCAATATAATTTCTTCAGATTGTGCACTTAGCTTCAGAAGCAAAGTAACAACTGTTTCAATGTAAAGAAAAAGAAAAGCATTGCTAATATGATTTGATGCCAAAATATTTCAAAAACAGTCCTAAAAAGGTACATTCAGTAGTTTCATTTGAAGTCACAATACTATATTTTTAATAGATTAAATTAAATGAAAAAATAATAGATCTCTACAGATTTTAAAATATAAAAACTGTATTACAGATGTTGAGGTTTGTCAGTTTCTTGTGGCCATTCTGATCTTAATTTGACTGTATCTACAATTTTTGTATTTCTTCTGGATACTTATTATACAGAGTGCTACATGAGCTAATACGCACTACAAACAAGAAACAAGTACATCTCAAACATACAGATGTCAGTCTGCACATCATAATTGTTTTAACCAAAACCACAACATTCTATATCAACCATCCAAAACACCAATACTCTCCAACCTCCTTACTCCCTACAACCTGAAACAACTACTTCTTTCAGAGATAAACTACTAGTTAATAGTACCCCAACCCCAATATGCTGCAGGGAGATTGTCTTTTTTTCAGTTCAGTTGGCAAAAACTGGAACAAACTTCCACTATCTCATCTTTGTCCAATCTTCCACTCCTTAAAAACAACAAAAAAATCATCTTATCCAAAAACTGCTCTGGCTTCTGTACCATCCTGATTAACCTTTTTCTTCCTCCTCCCTCCCTCTCAACCTTCTCTCCCTTCTCTCTCTATACTACATCCTGATTGATTCCTCATTTCTTCATCCTATGTGATATATATCATCTCAAAAAAAAAAAAAAAAAAAAAAAAAAATTTTATGACATTGATTATGTATTATTTATATTATTTCTGATTCTATCATTATTTGATTTTTATTTTTATTTAATAATCTTTTTTTTAATATCTAATATCTTATATTTCCTCATCATATAAATATACTATACTAAAGTCTAATTATCTATTATCTATTTTTTTCTTTCTTGTTTTTTGTTTTTTTTTTTTTTTTTTTTATTTTTTGTTTGTATTTATAATAATTTGAGCTTTTCTCCCAGAAATTCACTGGCCGGCAGCTGGGCTGGGAGCTGGACTAGCAACAAAATAAAATAAAATAAAATAACATGTAAAATGAATAAATATCACGTCTTTTGAGAAAATTGTGTTGTTTAGTTCTTATGTTATGAAAATTCACTAAGGATTCTATTATTTACTGAATTTTTTATTGTCCAGAAGAAAAGTCCTGTATATGTTTGTTGTAAAGTGAATATTAAAGACAGAGCAAGCTAATGGCTTTCTGGTAGCACCTAACAGTATTATACCATATTTGTGGAACTTTTTGAAATTTTCTAGCAAGTTTTACTGGAAAGTCAAAATGCATATATCTACGTAATGCACTTAGTTGATGATAATTAGGTTTAAAGATGTCTACACATTGTTTTTATAAAGCATTTGTTATTATAAACAAGTCTGAATGTTAGGGTGGCAAAGCTTGAATCTAGTGATGCAAAACGTCACTATTCTCGAGAAATATATACGTCAATTCTGACGCAATACCAGCTGGACAAGTAGGGCAGTCTTCACCCTGAATAAAAGTCATTCCTCTAACCCTGGTGGATTCTGAACATACCAGTTCGCCAGTGTAGAATGCCCTTACAACAGACTTCCTCTTATCTGGTCTCGCTTTAATCGGCCATCAAATTTCTGCTGTAGCCATAGCACCAGACTACAGGGAACAGGAACAGTTTGCCTCCTCCGGGTGCTGTGGGAAGTCTCAGTTTATCATTTTAATCTTAAAATGTTAAAATATTGAAACAAAAACGAACTTGCAGTTTTTATTTTGTATATATTGCAAGTTCATTTTTATTTCAGTATCTTAAAATTTTAAAATTAAAACGATAAGCCGAGATGTTACGAAGTGTGAGGTCGAGACTGGATAAGAAAGAGATTGTGCGTGTGAATGTTTTAAATTAGTGGAGTCACTAGAGGAAGACCCCTGAATTACGAACACTTTTTTAAATACTGGTACTGTTAACTGAAATAGTTGATAGAAAAAGAGAATGCGAATTAAAATGCATTTTTTTAAGTTAGAGAAGGTTGCAACTGTAATGATTTCTCAGTTATCTAATGATTGCAACCCATCACTTTCTCTCAAAAAAAAAAAAAAAAAATTTAAATTTTGACACGTTTATGTGACACACACGCAATGTTTACTAGACATTTTCTTTGTCACACACTTGTACAATTTTTGTTAAGTCTTCTACTTGTAAGTCTGGAACTTTTTTCCCTGTGTCATCTATAAATGAGGTCTACTCTTCCCTGTTAGACCCCACCCTGAGCATCAAGCACCCACAAAAATAAACAAATATGGAGGCATAGATTAAAAATACTATGAGGACTAATGCAGAAAACTTACTTTATTAGTATGCTCTGGTATTGATTGATTGTGCCTTATTAGTTCATGTATTAGGCAGGGCTACTGTAAAGCCTGGTGTGACTTAACACAACAGTTCCATCGAAGACCAAAATTACTGTAGCGACCTTTATGGCAGTGTCTACCTTGTTTGTACTTGTAGCTACAAGCTGTAGCATGGAAGAGCTGAAACTGAAAATAAAACCTCCCAACCATCAGCCAGTTAGTTGTTTTTACTGAAGAGGAGATCACGAAGTACAGTGGACAAAAGATCGATGTCAGAGGATGACGCTGTTATGTTTAGCTGGAAAAAGTAGATAGCTGCATGATAACGTTTTGTTGTAAATTTTTGACTTTTGGGATTTACAGTTACAATACAGGCTTTCTTGCTAAATTTGTTTTATAAATTTACAGGCGTTTGTAACATGCAACGTTGCAAAAAATATTTTTTTAATGAAGGAACAACCTGTTGAACAGTGCATTTATGCGTTAGTGTTGCCATTGGTTTCAGATCGGTAAATGACTGCACCCCATACCAGCATCAGTTATGTGCATGGTATTCATTTTAATCATAATTGAATATATTGCCGATGTTTAAAAGCAGCATGCTTCATTAAAATGCAAGGCTGCAGAGCTGGCATTGAAGACCCAAGTAGCCCGTTTGTATTTATGCAGTGGTGTAGTGTCACAGATATGTACAAATGAGTGCACAGTCACACTCGTACACTCACACTTACCACGGCACATCTAGTTAAAAATCAGAAATTAAAGGGGCCAATCAGGAATTCATGACACCCTATTATTTTCAAATCAAAAACTTGAAATACTGAGGAATTTGGTATAGCTGAGAGGTATGATTTGTAAGGATCAAATTCACTAAATAATGACAGGCATTTAAGTTTCAGACTTCATATCCTTCAGAAAATACATTGTAACACAAAATCTTTTATTCTAGCAACTTTCTAAGTTTCTAAGAGCAATATTTAAAATGTATCCCTATTTTATATGCTTTTTCTGATTTAACCAGCCATTCCTTATCCAGCATAAGGTCAGGTCCCAGGGAGACCAGATAAGAGAGAGAGTCTACTATAAAATCTTATATTCAGTACATTTGTATATAAGGTTATAATTTCAGTTACATTTTGACAGTTGAATAATCAAATCTAATACTCTGAAAGATTTAAGTGCAATTTACTAAGGATTTCCATTTATTCCCAAGGGACCTGAACTCGGCATGATACTGAATTTTACTCAGCCATATTGCCATAGTGTGTACATTAAGTTCAGCTTTCCCAGTGACAGAAACGATCGCTGTCTTGGAAGGAAATTATATAGTTTACTGTAATTCATCTTCACTACGTGTGTGTGTGTGTGTGTGTGTGTGTGTGTGTGTGTGTGTGTGTCTGTGTGTGTGTGTGTATGTATACTACATTTTTTGCTTTTACACTCTGTCCTTATGAAAATGGAATTTAATGCAATTTAGTGACTGTGTTAGTAAAATAACCATCTGAGGCAGTATTTTAGTCCCTGTTTGACAGATAAATACTTGGGTGTGGACTAGACCTAAGACTACCATCCCTCTCTTAAGGACCTGCATGCAAGTTAGCATTGCAGCTGCCTACGTCAAACTGGTTGGACAGTTTTGCCCAAGTTTGTACAGGAATTTGTTTGGCCGCTTAACCAAACACTGACAGCCACCCTCCCCTCCAAGTTAGTGTATGACCTGTTATTTCCACCAAGGACAAAGACCCAGTGCCCCCTTCATTCCCCTTGGGGTAGAAAGCTAAGCTCTGAAAGTTGCATCATCATCCTTGATGGAAGGCTGGGGATTTTATGTTCCTGTACTTTCCTGGTGTAGATATGATGTCTGTACAGCACTTGTGCCATAGGAGTTATTCTTGCTTCTGCTCATTGTCTCTAGCTGCACAGTGCTTGCATTGCTTAGGCAAGTGCTGTCATCACAGCTCTTCTTCATTGACCAACTATGTCCCTTCCCCCCAAGTTGGCCTTCTTGACATTTGCCATGGACTCTGACCTGCTCTTTGCCAATAACTCCATCACCAAAGTCCCTTATTAATTTCTGGTTGTTTGGGACAATGTTATAGCTATCATTCAAAGTCATGGAGTTAGCCTGTATAGATGTTTTGGTGGCAACTTCTGCCAGGTGACAATGTCACTGTTCTAGCAAAATACATATGACATTTACTCTTGATATAATGCCAACTCAGTACATATAAATATGCCATGTATTGCATTTCTCACCATGAATAGGGCCATATCTGCACCTTAAAGAAACCTAGTATAATGTGCTTAACAGTCTGGCACGTTGTAATGGTCATGTATGTCTTGGTAGTGTCTGCCTATACAGAGTACACCACTGAAACAGTTGTATTTCCTAGCAACATTTTTGCAACAAATATGGATATTCAGTTATGAGCTGTCCCTGAGTAGTTATTAAGTCATAAAGATAATATAGCAGCTGTGTCTTAAGCATTTGAGAGCCATTTTACAGTTCTTTGCAATGCTTTTTTTTTTTCAGTCTGAATATTTTGCATAGTTGATAATGTCACTTTTGGGGGGGTAGATAAATAGTGGTTTAATTCTGGTATTAAAAATTTGATGTTGAGAACAGCATGCAATATTTATGAATGATTTTATGTTGCCCTTGTAAAGAAAAGGAAAATGTTTACATTTATGTACAATCTAATAAGCAAGTACATATCTTGTAAACTAGTAATAGTAAAGTAACAAATCTGAAAGCCAAAACATGGCTTGTGTCTTCCTTTCATTTATAGAATATCAACAGCGTATAGTTTTAACTTCTTTCACACTTAACTTTCCCAGAACAATATTTCTTGATAGGGTAATGCCTGCTTGTGAAGTCGTCAGAATTTTCTGCATGTAATAGATGTGCTGGTTATTTTTACACACAGATTTCTTCCTCCTCCTAAATACATACGTCCTAGATTTCTCCTGACAAGCCGCAATAACAATCATTTAACTATGACTGAATGATACCATGGGTCTGCCATTCTCATGCAGAGAGTCCTCCCCACCCAAAGAATAATTGCTGTCTGATAGTGTTGGTTCTCTTAGCTGAATAGAAGTATAAAATCTGATTAATGTAATGGTGATGAGAAAAACACGTTTAAGACACATAATCAAAAACATAAATAGAATAGTGCTGTGCCACAAATCACCCACTAAAACATTATACCCTTATGTCTGACAAATGAGTCAATGAAAACTAAAAAAAGGATATTGTATGCAGTTTACAATGATGTGTGTGTGTTTCTGGGTATGCAGAGATGGGGGTTGGCTGCACCCTTTCATCTTGAATTACATTCTGTCTCTTCCTGGTAGAAATCAGGGGGAGAGACTGCTTTGAGCTACCTCTTTCCCTGTCCTCAAGATAGGCAATGTGACTCATACGTATATGCTAGCATAACATTCTATATGTAAAATTAAACATGAATATGCATATATATTACCCCCTTAGCTATAATCTAGTCATGCTTAAGCCAAGTAGTAAAGTCAGTTTAATGCAAATATGGTAGCAGGCCTAAATATTCATGCAAGATGGATAGTTAAACACGGTCCTCTTGATTAAGAAGCATGCATGAAAAAGCATTGTCAGAACATAACCACCTATGGACCTGTATGAAGACATGAAAACAGTTTAAAAAGAAAATGGAAGGAGTTTGTTTTGTACTGAAATCATCCTCAAGCCTTGGTGGGTACCTTCATGTGGTGGGCCTGTTTACTAAATCACACCTTGGAGAACGTGGTGTGTGTGTGTGTGTGTGTGTGTGTGTGCATATATATATATATATATATATATATATATATATATATATATATACACACACACACACACATATATATATATATATATATATATATATATATATATGTGTGTGTGTGTGTGTGTATGTATATATATATATATATATATATATATACACATATATGTATGTGTGTGTGTGTATATATATATATATATATATATATATATAGAGAGAGAGAGAGATTGCCATATATATAATGAAAAAGACAAGGAAAAAAGGAAGAGCTGGGTGCAGTCATACCAGGATAAAAAAATGCCCAGTCCTGGCAAAGGCACTATCGCCAAGGCTGGTAGAGTGACTAGCGTAAAATCCTCTAGGAATTGAAAAGATCTTGCTGCTGTGTTAGGATCTGATTCAATAGAGGGTCCCGCTATAACAATTAAAAACAATAATCCACAAAAGTTAAAAAACTGACCAGGTAGATATGGTGCCTAGAAATGGACACTTGAGGACAAAAGAAATTGTTTTATTTCTTCTATGCAACTAACCCAGAATTCCCGAAAATTGGTTACACTGCAAGAAGAAACAAAAAATACAGATGAGAAAAGTCTTTGAAATATAAAAAATGGCAAACATTACAGATGCCAGTTTAAGGTCATTAATCGATTAAAACACAAAACAATATATAGGCAAGAAAACATTGAGTGGGTTGGAAAAAGGAAAAAAAAAACTATTGAGAGAGACGTCAAAAAAGTCCACAGGTATTTGCAGTATTATAGATGAATGGACCCGAGAGAAGAAGTGAGATGTAACGTGCTACAGTCTATATGCAGAAGAGAAACCAATGTTAACTTTTATAAAAAAAAACAAAAACAAAATGAACGCAGTTTAGAACAAACCAAACCAACTATACAAAACAAACATCACATACTACACAAAAAGGCACGCTGGAGAGTTTAAAATATGTATTTTTATGTGCTTTCTTTCTTTATTTTAAATTAGAACTTCTTGAGAAATGGTACTTCCTACTATAACCCATCTTAAATAGCAAAAATTATTTAGCAAATGACTCCCAACATCCAATGAACAACACTCACTCAGCTTTTAAAGCTTTAAAGATCCCTGTTTACATGAACACTGAAGATCATTTTTACAAAAATAAAAATAAAGCATCAATTATAAATGTATCCTGTTTTACTTTATTTTATTTTTATCATTAAATATGTTGTTTATATTATCTGAACTAATATAAAATTTAATTTTAGTAAATTTATTAAGTCCTGTTTTTTGTCTGCCAGTCTGATTTGTTATTCAGGTTCGTTGCACTCTAAATGCACATTGCAGTTTCCTTTCAACTACAAAAACTGGAATTTCCTAAAATCCTTACACTCTGTAGCATGTTTGGCCAAAGAATTGCTAAAATCTTTATGATAGCCATAGTATGTTCATATATTATCTTGGATAAATTTTTAATGTTTTTTCCTATATAAAATAACTGTAACTTGTCTCACAAGCTGCCAAGTAGGCTATACCCTTGAAATTGCAGTCAACAATACCTTTGGCCCAAAAGATTTTATCAGTTCCTTTTACATACATACTTGATGTGCCACTAAGTCTACAATATTTACATGTTTTGCATCTATAAGTACCAAACTCTAATTTTTTATTTTAGAATTAGTCTGGCTTGTCCTGTGTAATATATGGTTTACATTATTGTCTCTTCTATAAGTAAAGAGGGGATTTCCTCCTTTTAATTCATTTTGGGCACAGGAGAATTAACTAATTTTTCAACTGTCTTTTAGTATTCTGTTAATACTATACATATCCAAAGTGATAGGTAATGGGAACGCTCTAACATAAATTTGATTATTGGACTTACTTGTACTTAACCTCTTCTTCTTTACTTCCAGCAACACCAATTAACATCATGAGCATATGTATTTGACAAACATTTGAATCAGTTGGAATTAGAGACTTAATAGGTTTGGTCCTAGGATTGATCCCTGGGTACAACTGATTTAATTGAAATCCAATTCAATTGATACCCCTTCATAATGACCTTTAGGATCTGTGATCTAAACGTCTTTCAGCCATTTCTGTAATGTAGTTATTTTATTAAGTTTCATATTTTTATGATGACTGGGTAATTTAGTGTTAAGTACTATGCAAGATCTGAATGTAACAATATTGCACTCAGTCCCTTAAAAAGAGCTGTACAAAAAGAATCATTGAAGTCTGCAGTGATAGAGGTTTCAGAGAAGCTGATCCAGGCCTCATTACAGATATGGGACAGGCAGAGAGGCAAATATTCCCCTTCCACAACTGTATTTTCTTTTATTTTCTTTTGGTAATCTTATGATTTGAAGTGGAAGTATATTTATAATGGACCCTGCCGTAGTCTAAGTCAAACAGATCTAGAGCGAGTTCTGTGTTTGCGTGTCAGACAATCTGCATACCTTACTTTGGGCAGAATCTTATTTACTTAGCCACAGTAAAACATGGAAGGTGCACCCAGTCAAAAGACGAAAGTTCAGGAAGGTGGTTAATTTATTTATAAAAGCAGTTGAACTCCTGTTATTTGCTTATAATTAAATGGTCACAGGAAACAATGTGCATGAAGCAAACTGGGTCACTTAGTGGAACATAAGAACATACTAGGCAAGTGATAATGGGGAGCTTAAAATGCCTGAACATACACACTTTTAAGTAGGCCAATTCAAACGTTCTGTTATCCTTTTCATGCAATTTAATAGTGTTCACCTACCAAACTGTGCAGGACTGTACATGATAATCCTGGTGTAAGTGTGTTGAGTGTGTGTTTATATCTATCCATTCATCAACACTAACCTTAAAGGTAGCCAAAGAAGTGCTTTGTTCTGTCTATAGTGGTAACTTATTCTCTAGGCTAGGAATATGTTGAGTTATAAACCTATTTGGGATCTTGCTGCTGGCATTTACAGAGCCACTAGTTTCTCAAAGAAATAGGAGGTCAGATAAGGCTGGATCTTTTATGGCTTTATAATGGACAGGATATGTTTCACTTTATCAGTCAAGCTTCAGATATATCAAGTCAGACGTTATTAGTTTGTGTAAAACTGGGAGGTAACACTGTGAGGTCTGGTATCTTACTGTACATAATTACAGTTAAATGATCATAGGAGGGAAGGTTGATGCTTGGGTGAATACCTTACTCTGGGAAAATTTTGTTTCAGTTCAGTCAGGTATCTGAGGCATACCTAATACAATGAAGGTAACTGTGGGATTTACTCTTATTTAGTTAAGTGATCACACGTTTTGCATGTGTATCTGAGTGTAACAAGCAGAATACATTGCTATGGGCAAATCTTCATTCATAAGAGATATGCCTGATCAAAAGGAGTTGGTGGGTGGGGGTTACTTTATATGTGAAAGCAGTTGGCCACAACTGTTATTTGATGTCTGAATGAATTTGGATCAGTATTGCCAATGTGTGTGTGTGTGTGTGTGTGTGTGTGTGTGTGTGTGTGTGTGTGTGTGTGTGTGTGTGTGAAACAAGCTGAAAGGTTATATTTTAGGTAGAATTTGTTTTGCTTGAGTGTGATAAAACATCAGAGGTGTACACAGTTAAGGGTAGTCTGCATCTGGAAATGTCTGACCAACTGTTACTGCTTAAGAAAAGTGATCCTGGATGTGGGGGGTCAGAAGTGGGGTGTCTGTAAGTGAAGCAGTATGATTGTTGTACTGGGGGCAAAATGAATGGTGTATATACTCCTGCATGTATGCATAATAAAAATAGTTATAAACAGTCAGACATCAGGCACAGCCTGTGTAAAGGTGTTAAAGCAACTTAACTAATAGTACATTTGATTAAAATCCAAAGAAATCAAGGAAATGAACATACAGAAAGCAGTGTTACAGAAAAGCATTCTTAAACGCTTGTTTCACAAAATGTAAAAGGCACAATGATATCATCTTGCATAAATATACCATGAATGCTATTTTTCAAAGGAGAGAAAGTTCCCTCATCCTGTGTTCTAAAGGTTATGCCTGTTATATCCCTCTAAGCATTGTAATTAACTGTGTGATTACTGTACACTAGAGGAAGGAGCAGTTCACCTGCCACTGCCCAACTTTCCATCATGCAGTCATACTGTCAGTCTGCCCAACACAGTTAATATTTTAAGCAGCATGCTGTGATAGATTTAAAGTGCCTTCATTACAAGCTCAGAGTTGTTCCCATCATCAGTGAATGATTAAAAATAGGCATTAGCTAGAATTCATTGTTATCACTGCGGTGTCCAAGCAGTAATAGTTTGACTTAAAAAAGTTTGTATCCAGCCAAACACAGTGCTTTTGACCTCAGCAGCTGACTTTCCAGTGGTGACATAGACCAAACTACCTGTTTCTGCAAAGATAATTTGTTGCGTGGCTAACTTTTTGCGGGTTCCTATTAAATGATGCGTCTTGATCGAACTTGAAAGCACGATAAGGCAAAATAGCGAAACATCATATAAGCAAATTCTTTCCCTGGGAAGGAAATCTCTTGGCCGCTTCAGTTTCTTTGCCGTTTTCATGACTGTAGTGCGATCTCGGAGTTGGTATATTTAAGTGGGGGGGCAAAGCCCCCCACTTTATGTAATGTTTTAAATTTTTTTTTTTTGTGTACTAAGCGTTCGAGATTGTAAGCTTTCGCTTACGTGGGTTCGATAAACCATCGTTCACTTTTTTAAGCATTCGATGATTTAACATAGACCCTAACTTTGCTACAGTAGATGAAACAAAAAACAGGTAAACTACAATTAAAATGTCAACATGCTTGAGGGTGCGGTTCTGGCACTATCAGATGACTATGCTGTCAGAAAGAGGCTTTCCAGTCTTTTTTTTGTTTTGTTTTCATGTGTACCTGCCTGATTAGGGATCTAGTCTGCATCCTAATCCTGCCTATTCTCTTTTTACTAGCCCGTAAAATTCCCCAATGAGAAACATTTAGCAGATTTGAGACTTTCTCAGTCATCTCTGCTGAAACACAAGTGGTCAAATACAGCTAACTGAATAATGACATAAAAGGCACTTGTTCTTAATTGATGGGAATTCTAAGGTTCTTCCAGGTTAGGTACGATATGTTTTGTCTGACACGTGACAGCCTCACGAGTGGTTACTTAAGTTAGACAAATGCTGGTCCCTAAAATGTGTGAAGTTTATCACTTGAATAAAATATCTTAAAATATGGTTTTCTTGGTGCTGTCCTCTTTTGAGGAAATAGTGATTTGCATAAAAAATAATGATGGTCATGTGTCACTCATTCCAGTTGCATTGCTGACCTGTATTCACATTCAGCAACCCACTGAGCTGGGTATTTATGTGGCCCACCTAACTGTTCAGTATAGTAGAGTCGTTTGACTTCAACTGCTGATTAGTTGTAATGATGGGAAATGTATTTTTTATGCTTTTTAAATTTCTTTTACTTGTTTACCAGGTAAGCCCACTATACTGAGGTAGCACTTTTTAGGGGTGACCTTGGAGCACTTCCGTGTTAAGTGACTTGCTCATAATTGTACAGTAGGCAAATGACTCGGGCACAAGACTGCAGGGAGCAGTTCGTTAACAGTTCATCTGCGCTAAGTGCTGCATTCTTTCACAGTTTTTAGCACATTGTCAAGTCTGTGTGTGTCACTGTGTCATATTTGCTAAATATGCAAATCTGCACAAGCGTATGTGCTGCCACGGTTTTGCTAACCATAACAAGGAAAGCCATGACGGCAAAAGAACAGCAAGTTTTTTTCACTTCTTGCACTCAGTATGAGGCCTGAAATTTATTTGGGTACGACATTCAATCCATTGATCCAATCCCTCAACAAAAATACAGGTATTCTTCTTGTCTTCTAACCAGCTAGAATTAGAGTTCATTTTATATCTGTAGTAAGTCACGCTTTTTTATCACTTGCACATAATTGCTTGAGATGTTGGATGTAGCTGCATAACCCTGATCCGACTGCAGAACCTGAGAGCACTGACAAACTAGTTCTGTTACTATACCACACTGCACCCACAAATATCATTCAAGTTTTGTTATTGACTGCTAGGCAACATTTTTCTCAAAATAAACATCTTATTAAACAAGGCTGTATTAGTAGGTATGGAAACTCTTGTCCTATGTAGCTTATTTGCAGTCCATGACTGGGGAAATTTTTCATCCAGAGATCTCTAGTGAATTTTTCTATGAAATGCCTTCTTTATTGAACAGTTTTTCAAGAATATTTATGATTGTGTATGTGACATGAGTTTTATTGATAATGATTCAGTTGCCACTTTCTGTGCTGAAAAGTTTTGTATGCATTCGTGCTTGCTAATTTAAATCATTATGAACAGGATTTTATTATCCTTATTGAATACTGGCTATTCATAGTACAACCACTGCATCAGTCTGCATGTGTTTTACATTATTGTTTACCCTCAGTATATTGACCACAATAAAAACACAGGTACGACATTGTTATATGATGTCACCACATGCATCGTAAATGTCCACTATAGTTTATTTAATAGAAACAAATTGCTAAACTGTGTAGGTTTAACATTGTTTTTGTTTACTCAGTTCAAGCTTTGGAGGCATATGTGAATGCTGGGCTGACGAGTTTTGACATGGCTGATATTTATGGGCCAGCAGAAGAAATATATGGATCTTTTTACAAACAGGTAATATTAATTACAATTCTGAAAGGTTTTCCAACAAATGTTTTTGTGCCTTGACACGTCATGTGTCAAATAAGCATGTATCTGGGCTTTCATTAAACAAAACAGGTTTGGGTCCATCCTCAGTAACCTCTAGGACTTAAGCCACTGGCTTTAAGACTGTTTGACACTCCAAACTTTCCCAGGCTGCTGAAGTTCTCTCCTATGCTGTAAGGCACAATGATGGTGCCATTTTACTGATCTTAATTTCCAGATTTCACTCTTCCATACCACAAGGCACAGTGCCAGCTCCCTTATCTTCATTGCCATGTTTCACTTCTCCCTACCATAAGGCACTGTGACAGCTTCCTTCTCCTGATCTTCATTGCTGTGTTTCACTTAAGATCTGTCTATTGAATGACCCTAATATGTTTTAGTATTTTTTACTGTGCTTGTAATAATTTGCCTTTTTTGACTCAGTATCATAACTACCTTTCGTGTTTTTTTTGGCTGGTAGTCTCCTCTGATGGGGACTTAGAAACAAAGCTTGCACATTTGCATGTGTAGCATTGTTGTTAAAAGTTGATATGACACATTGAGACTTCCCCCTTCTATCATGATGTGGTGGCTTTCCCTAATCACACTCTGTACAGCCTATTAGTGGCTTTGCCATTTCTCTTGCTGAGGCTGCTGTAGCGTGCTGTTTTCAACCCTTCTGTCACATTCTGGTGCCTTTCCTGTATCAGGTTGCTTCAGATTTGCAGTAGCAGTTCTGCAAGTCCATTACTGGCTTTGGTTTTGCTATTTTCATGTCTGCTGAAGAGTGCCTACAAGTGCTTAGCATTAGTTCTTCTTTGTTTTCTATAATTCATGTAATCTTGCTGTCTTTTGCCAGAACAAATTACATGGTTATGTTTTGCCTCCTATACTGTGTATATGTACACCTGATAACACGATGTGTTCTGGCAACTATCCCCTTATTTTTTAGTATTACACAAAACAAAGTATTCTCTGTTTTACCTTTCTCTTTTACTTGCACTATAGAGTTTGCACCAAAGTTAGATTTTGGTCAAATGGTGCCATTGGCAATATCCCATTGCCTTGCTATCTGTACACAGTTAAAAACACTGTTCCAACCTTTCCACGTGTTTACTGTTTTCTTCTTTTATGAACGCAGATATTTAGATTTCATTTAAACTTTACAAAAAAAAAAAAAAAAAACAGCTAAACAAGATACTGAAAAGAGACAACATGAGCAATAGTGAACTCCTCTATCATTGGAACTCAAAGTTATTGAAAATGCATCTAGCAGGCACTGTCATTAAGTTAAATAGCATAGAGTGAAACATTAATTAGCATCTATGTAAAAGGTACCAGGGATTCAGAGACCATGTGTATTACTCATTTGTAACAGTCTGAGATAGACCACTAAAAGCAAGTATTCTTTCATATTCAGGGCCAGCCCAGGTACACTATCTGGTGAACTGATTGTCATAGGTTGGTGCTAGGCTATCGGCCCTAGGGCCTATACAAGCCTAGCCATAACAATTCCCTGGCTATTTCTTCCCACACTGTTTACTTCCCTGTACCACTGTCTAGCAGGGCGACTGACTTGATCCACGGAGTGAATTTCCCTTCTACCATCCAGTCGTCAAGGTTCCTTTTTAACAGGGCCAAAGAGGAGTTCTGCTTGACATGTATGGGCAGTATATTCCAGAGTCTCTGGGTCAGGAACCTATCCTTCCAGCATGTTTTGTTTATTGTGATGACAATGTTTAGATCCCTGGAGCATGTGGCTCTGAGGGATTGGGATTTCTTTAAGTGTAGCATGTCCAACAGCTCTGGGTTTGACATGGCCTTGTATGTTAAGCAGAGATCGCCTCTGAGTAGACGATATGCAACAGAGTATAGCTGGAGTTTTTTAAGGCGGTCAGTGTAGGGCATCTGCTTTAGGCCTGTGATTCTTGGTATTTCGGCCTTTCCAGTTGTTGCAGATGTCTTGAGAGGTACCTACCAAATGGGGCGTTGTATTCTATAATGGGTCTAATGAGGGATGAGTACAGTGAGACCATGACCTCCTTTTTTCTGGATGAAAAGCCCTTAGTGATGAGGTGTGCCACATAGAAGGATTTCCTGACTGTTGTGGCAATGTGGTTATCGAAGGTGAGACCACTGTCCACCTGCGTCCCTAAGTCTCTTATCACACTTCTGTGTTTAGTGTACTGCCACCTATGTGGTAATTCATGGATACATGTTTTTTCCCAAAGGGGATAACTATACATTTCTTGGCATTGAGCTTGAGCCCATGGCTGTGGCACCAAACATCTGTTTCTGTAAGGCCCTTTTGTAGATTATCCACATCATTTGGGAATTCAATAATGGATCCCAGTTTGCAGTCATCTGCGAACTTTGTTAGCCAGAGTCCCTTAGTGTTGGCCTGTACTTCAGAGAAGTAGATGCCAAACAAGAGCAGTCCCAGGACTGAACCCTGAGGTACTCCACTTGTCTGGAGCTGGATTTGGAGTCAGCTACTTTTACAGTGTGGGTTCTGTCAGTAAGCCAGCTGGCAACCCATAGAGTGACATAGGGATTAATGCCCAGCTTAGTAAGTCTATCTATGATTCCAGAGTGGAGGATGGTGTCAAAGTCCTTGGCGAGGTCCAGATAGGCTGTGTGGACCACCTTACCCTCATCCACGGCTCTGAAGACTGATTCGAAGAAGTCAGTCAGGTTCAGGATACAAGATCGGCCCTTCACGAACCCAAACTGGGTGGGGTCCAGTGTTTGAAGGTTGCCAATGTCTTTGTTTATAAGTTCTATAACAATACGTTCCATGGCCTTGCAGAACAGGCTCATCAGACTGATGGGGCAGTAGTTCCTGGGATCCAAGGTGGATCCCACCTTGTGGAGTGGGATAACTGTAGCTGTGTGCCACTCAGTGGGCATGAAGCCTGAGGTGAGGCTATGATTAAACATGACAGTTAGGTGAGGTGCCAGTTCATTTTGAAGTTCATGTAATACACAGCCCGGGATGTCATCTGCTCCCATGGAGAGTGCGTTTCTTACCTTTGTGGCCGTTATTACCGGAATTTGGCAATCTTCCGGTATTGAGATGGGCCGTTTAGGGGAGAGAGGGGGGTGAAGTTGGCACTGAATTGGTCTGCCAGGATATTGGCAATATCCTTGGGATCAGTATATTTAATGCCATTCTGTTGTAGCTCAAAGCAGATGTTCATCGTGCATACAGCTGCAGTCATAACAGATGGGTTCTCCTGCCATCAGGCGGGTCCTTGGTCGGCCGAATTCCAAAGTCTAGGTCCGGCGTCGGTTGTCGTCACTTCTTCCCTGACGTCAGTGTGACAGGGGTATAAAGGAACCAGCCGACGCCATTTTCTTCAGTCTTTCTTGCCGCGCGGTGCCCGAAGCAGAAGCAGTTCGCAAGTGCCGGTCGGCCAGCTCCTGAGATTACGAAAATTTGGAAACCGAAGTCTTCTTAAAAGCTAAGTACCCCATTGGGGAAACTTTTCTTGCCTCAGACCGATGTCAGACAAATCTAATAATTGTATTTCTTATGGGAAGCAAATACCGCATAAGGATTTCCATTCCCTCTGTATACCTTGTTTAGGCCCAGACCACGACGTCTCGGTCTGTCGCTTTTGTGCTACATTCAACAAACGCACTATTAAGCGTCGGGCGGAGTTCGCCCAGCATTATTTTGGGAAAGCATTTAACTATACTTTGTCATCGGATACTCCGACTCCGGTTTTGTCTAAAAAACGCAAAGATAAGGACCGACACACGAGGTCCGCGGCCTCTCCCGACATCACACCAAAGCCAACTGCACGTGGTCTGGTTCTCAGCGAGGCGCCTACGCAGCCCCTGACTACCGACGACACTTCTTTGACGGTGTCTCCTGTGCCCGAGGTCACAGGCTCCTCGGCCCACACCCCGACTACAGATACCGAAGCCACTCTTGGCATTGAAACTCAGAATGTGGACAGGTCCACCTCCACTCAAGGTGTCTTCAGACCTTCCTCTTCTTTCTCCATCAAGGCTTTCACTAAGTCTAAAGCAACCATGCACTCTAAGAGACCAGCTACACAGGGCCCATCTCCAGGCCCCATGCCTAAGAAACAGATGCTTAAAATGGCTGAGGATTTAATTACTCTTATCAGAGGTTCTCAGCCCCCACCGTACAAAAGGCCCAGAGTGGAGGAAGATTCCCCCTCCTCTGATCAGGGCTCCATTATTTCAGAGCACTCTGATGATCAGGAACATTCTTACTCCCCTTTTGAAGACTCTGATGTGGAGGAATCCATCCCTTCTGTATCCCCCCAGAGGATTACTCATTTAGGGAAACTTTGCATACTTTAAGGGAACACTTCCACTGGGAAGGCCAAGATTATTCAGATTCCAAGAAAAGGCTCAGGGAATTTCTCTTGCTACCTCAGCACAGGCCTCTAGCTATACCTCCTGTCTTGGACATCCTAGATGATGTTTACTCGGAGGCCTGCCTTAACCCGGACTCTCTACCTCCAGCTCCAGTTAAGCCTGACAGGTACTACAGGGTTCCTGACTCACACCAATTTCTATACAAAAGCCATGCTGCTGACCCAGAAACCATCTCACAGGGCCCCAAGGGAGTTAAGGCCTCCATTGCTAAAAATCCATTGCCTTCCGAGAGAGACTCCAGATCCTTAGAAAGGTGGGGAAAAAAGGTATATACCTCGGCTACCTTATCCATGAGGGCCTTAAACTGTCAGTTTCATATGCTAAAATACCAACAGTTTTGTTATCACAATTGAAAAGTAAAATGTCACAACCTGAACAACCAGACTTGAAGGAGTTGCAGGATTTGATGCATAGTGCAGAACAAGTGGGTAAGCATACCTTACAATGTGGTTTTGATGCTCTAGAGGCCTCATGTAGAACTGCTGTTACAGGATCAGTCATACGTAGGCATGCCTGGCTCAAGGAACAAGCCTTGCCTGATCATGTCAAAGCTAAATTACTAGACGCCCCTCTTTAAAAGGATGTACTATTTGGTGCTAATGCTGAGGAGGTATTAAGGAAAATGGAGGAAAAGGCTAAATCAATGCAAACTGTGAAAGAATTTCTACAGGTACAACCCCACATTTTAGTAGAAATTGGCCTTCCAACAACTGGTCCTTTCCTGCCACGGACAGACCCCAAAGAGGCAGATACAGGCGCCCGAGGGGCAGAGGACAATCCCAAGGATCGTTTAGAGGCAGACAATGGCAAGCTCCTACACAAAGAGGTGGTGAGGATAACTCGCAATCTTTCAGAAAGCAAACCCAATGACTTTCCCCTTTGCATGCCAACTAAGTCTCAAATGGCAGCCCCTTAGGAGGAAAGCTGGCATTATTTTCAAAAAATTGGCATATTGTCACAAAGGACAAATGGATCCTGGACATTATAAACAGAGGCTACAAATTCCATTTTCACACCCTTCCAAAAATGAGAGGCATGCCAAACCTGCCACACAATCAAAGGGCAGAGGCACAAAGGCAAATTACAGATCTCATAAACATGAAAGCTATTCAAGAGGTACCTACGCACGAACAAGGTCAAGGTTTTTATTCCAGGCTATTTCTGGTGCCAAGGAAGGGAAAAGATTGGAGAACTATTTTGGACCTATCCATCCTAAACACATTTCTACTCGTACCAAAAATCAAGATGCTCACTCTACAGCAACTTCTTCCCATGCTGGGCAAGGAGTCTTGGCTGGTAACATTGGACCTCAAGGAGGCATACCTGCATGTCCCAATCAGACATAATTGCAGAAGGTACCTCAGATTTCTTGCAGGTTCAACCCATTATCAATTCTCTGCATTGCCCTTTGGCTTATCTACTGCGCCCAGAGTATTCACGAAATGCCTGGCATCAGTAATTGCCTACTGCAGACTTCAAGGGATACAAATATACCCCTATTTGGATGACTGCCTGATCCAAGCAGACAGCAAGCACATTCTTCTGAAACATCTGGCTTATGTAATAATGTTGTTGAACTCTCTGGGATACACAGTCAACAAAAAGAAATCAAGGCTAATACCCTCTCGGAAGATAATTTTCCTGGGTGCCAATTTGGACACAAACACCCAGATGGCCTACCTCACGCCAGGGAAGCAGGGACAACTAATTCAATACTTCAGAACACTAGCAAATTGCACCAGGCTGACTGCAAGGAAAATCCTGCAGGCTCTGGGATTCATGGCATCTTGCATCTTACTAATCCCATGTGCAAAGCTGCATATGAGGAAACTACAATGGTACCTGAAAAACATATGGTCTCAACACAGCCACAGTTTGGAAACAATAATACCACTAATTCCATGTCTGCAAAAGGAATTTCTGTGGTGGGCTCAAGCATGTCAAACAAACACAGGTCTTCCATTCAGCAAGCCTCAAGCAAATCAAGTCATCACAACAGACGCCTCGGACTACGCCTGGGGGGCGCACATGACAGATCGGTGCATTCAGGGCAAATGGTCCCAAAAAGAAAAGCACCTTCACATCAATCAAAAAGAAATGCTAGCAGTAATAAATGCTATTATATCTTTCAAGGACCATCTACAACCAGGTCAACTATTGATAAGAACGGACAACACCACAGTTATGTGGTACATAAACTAACAGGGAGGAACACATTCTTACCCCCTATGCAGACTGGCCATGTCACTTTGGAACATGGCCATGGACTTACAAATGGAACTACAAGCACAGTACTTGCCAGGCAAGGAAAACACGCTGGCAGACAACCTAATCAGGAATATGACAGATCCACACGAATGGAAATTGCATCCAAAAGGTTTTACAGAAATAATCCAAGAATGGGGAAGGCCAGACATAGATCTCTTTGCTTCCCACAAAAATCATCAATTGACAAAATTCTGCTCAAGGATTTTCCATCCAAAGGCCTGGAGAGTGGACGCTCTCTCTTTCAGTTGGACATCAATGACAGTTTATGCCTTCCCACCTCTTCCTCTGCTGCCCAAAGTTCTATTGAAAACCAGAGCAGACAGACCAAAGATGATTCTCATTGCTCCGGACTGGCCAAGGCAACACTGGTACCCACTCCTGAGGAGCCTGACGCATTCCCCACCATGGACCCTGCCTCTAATGCCTCTTCTTCAAACTCAGCACAGCTTCAAAACTCTTCACAGCCAGCTAAAAACACTCAATCTAGCCGCATGGAAGATTCCTTAGCATCACAACAGGCCCTACTCTCCAAGGAGGTGCAGGATGTCATTTTGGAGGCCAGAAGGCCATCAACTAGAAAAGCTTACTCTGCAAAATGGAAACGTTTTTGTGTCTGGAATGAGAAAAAAGGGCCAGGATCCTGGAAAACTGAATTTACCTCAAATACTACAATATTTGGCTGAACTGCTAAGCAGTGGACTTTCATTCTCCTCCATCAAAATCCATGCCTCAGCCATTTCTGCAGAATACAACACTGATCCACTTTTATTCTCTCACCCTCTCTTAAGACAGTTCCTTAGAGGGGCTAAGAATTTAAGACCTCCAAGGAAACAACCAATACCTGCTTGGGATCTTAATTTCATTCTGGAAAAACTGAAATTGCCTCCCTTTGAGCCAGCTGCCTCATCAGATTTGCAATATTTGTCCTGGAAAACAGCTTTCCTTCTGGCTATCACCTCAGCTCGTAGAGTTTCAGAACTACAGGCTCTCATGGCTGTCCAGCCTTTTATCATCTTCCATCAGGACAGAGTTTCCTTACGAACCAACCCGTCCTTTATGCCTAAAGTGGTATCCAGGGTAGCTTTAAATTAGGCCATACATTTACCTACTTTTTATCCTAATCCTCAAAACAAAGGGGAGAGATTACTACATTCCTTGGACATCCACAGACAATTGCGTTATTATTTGGACAGAACAAAGCCTTTCAGAAAATCAGAACAGCTCTTTGTGGCCTATGCGGTAGGAGCTCAAGGAAAGCCAATTTCCAAACAGACAATCTCAAAATTGATAGCCCACTGCATACGCTTTTGCCTTTCATGGCAAAACTGTACCTACAGGCATTGGAACTCATTCCACCAGGGCCACAGCCACCTCTGCAGCCTTCCTCAGAGGAGTTCCTACCAAGGATATTTTGGAAGCAGGCACTTGGAGTTCTGTGCATACCTTCTCCAAGCACTACAACCTACCATTATACTCCAAATCTAGAGCAGGCTTTGCCACTGCAGTCTTGCAGGGCATTTTGGCTCCTCCTAGTTCCACCTAGTGCCTACCACCCCTTTCTTAGCTTTGGGATTCTACCCATCTGTTATGACTGCAGCTGTATGCACGATAAACATAGTACAGTTTTGTACCTACCATAAATGTAGATGTTCGAGTGCTAATACAGCTGCAGTCCAGGTTTCCCTCCCTCCTTCCCCTCTTGGGACAGGCCTATAGGCTAACACATCCTCATACAACCTGATTGGGGTATTCATTTATGATGTATTTGCTTGCAACTACTGTATTTTGATTATATTGCACTGCATTATTACACAAATTTATGTATTGCCTTCCTTCTGGGGGCACCTGACATCTGGGGCAAGAAAAACTGAAGAAAATTGCGTCGGCTGGTTCCTTTATACCCCTGTCACACTGACATCAGGGAAGAAACGACGACAACCGACGCCGGACCTAGACTTTGGAATTCGGCCGACCGAGGACCCGCCTGACGGCAGGAGAACCCATCTGTTATGACTGCAGCTGTATTAGCACTCGAACATCTACATTTATGGTAGGCACAAAACTGTACTATCTGTGCATTGCCATTTAGATTCTTGACATAGTTATAGAATGGCTTGTGGTTGTCTTTGGAATCTTTGGCAATTTTATTTTCATAGCTAGCTTTGGAGGATTTTTTGAGGGATCTCAGCTTCTTACTGAGGCTGGTAAGGGAGTTTTTTTGCATCCTGGGATTTTCCTCTTTTCTGCAACAGTTTCTTCCTTTTGTTGTAAAGTTTGTTTATGGCAAGGGACCACCAGATTGGCTTCCTTTTTTTGGAGGAGCGCATCTTGGTTCTATTTGGGATGGCATGATTCATGCATGAGTGGATGTACTCGTACAGTGCCTTATTGTAGGGTTCAGCAGTCGAGCTTTCAGTTCCCGTCTGCATGAGTGTCATGAAGTTTGTCACTTCTGACTTTTGAGTAGCATAAAGTTGGCTTTGGAGAAGTTTTTTACGGAGGCTTCCTTACTGGGGGGTGGGATGTGGATGTTAAGGGTGATTAGCTTATGGTCAGACCTGACTAACGAGGGGGTGACCATAGGTGTGGAGCATCAATTTTCCATGTTGGTAATGACCAGATCTAGGATATTGGAGTCCCTGGTGGGACTATGGATTAGTTGAGCCAGGGCGTTGGAATTTATGAATTCCAAGAACCATTGGGCAAAGGTGTTGGTACATGAGTAGTTTTCCCAGTTAATGGCAGGGTAGTTGAAATCACCCAGTATTAGGGTGTTTGGTTGTATCTTAATATTTTCCAGTATGTTTAGAAAGGTGCAGTTAGAATCTTGGGGCATGGTGGGGGATCTGTAGCAAGCTACAGTTTGGATTGCAGTCTTACCTAGTGTTAGTTGCACCTGGAGAATTTCAGACGCATTGTGTTGGGCAACTAGCCTGGTGGTGTGAATATCCTTGGTGAATATGGACACTCCTCCACCTTAAGTGTTTCGGTCCTGATTTGGTGGCCGAAAAGTGTGATAAGAGTTGTAGCCTGGTATTGCAGAGGTGCTCTCTGGAGCCTTGAACCAGGTCTCAGTTACTGCACAGATATCGATGTTTTCCATTTTAAGAGTGCCTCGAGAGAGTGCATTTTGATGTTTAGACTTCTAGCATTGAGTAGCATTACCTTCAGAATTTGCGGAGGTGGTTTTGTCCTTTGAACTTTGCCTAATAAAGGCACTATAGGGGTGGCAAGAGCCTTAGCCAGTAACCTGAATCCCAGGGGCAGCAAGTGCAGACCATCTCTGGCAATGCATCGTGGTCTGTTGATCATGTCGTCCCAGGCAGACAGATACTGGATCCCCTTTGAATGACACCAGAAGCTTAGCCAATTGTTGAAGTTGGTCATTTTGTCCTTTTATTGTGGTATCTTTCTGTGCGAAGGCAGGATGCTACTCAGGGCTAGGGTCATACCTGCCTGGGCCACATGATCCGAGAGCTCTTCCATGTCTCTCTTCATGTAGTCCAGGGAGGTACGTCTCAAGTCATTCACTCCATCATGGACAATGACAGAGTCATATTTGTACTCGTTGTGGAGTGACTTGAGTGCATGCGTTATGTGGCGGATCCTGGCAGCTGACTAATTCTTGTTCAGCCTGGTGAGTGGGACATCAGTGTGCCTGACTATAGAGTAACCTATGACTAAAGTGTTAGGTACGTCGTCTTGCCTTAGGGGCTGTTGCTGGGTGGCACACTGGTGTTGTGAGCTATATGACACTTTGGTTGTGATTGGTGTTTGTTTGCATTTCAGCTTCTGAGGTCCTTGTTGCTTGGGCAGGTTACAATTAAGGGCCTCTGCATATGTGGATTTAATGTTGCTACAATTGGTGGTGTGGGTTTAGAATGGCTATGTGTTGTTTGAGGTGTAGTGTGGGTGTTAACCTTCTCCTCTTGACTGTCTAGCACAATCTTGGGTGGAGAGAGCTTTGCTTCCAGTTTGGCTATGTAAGTATATCTCTCACAGGTTGTAGTGTTGAGTGGTAGGAGGAGGGGGTTTTCTGTGTAAATGAGGCAATTGCTGCATTGCCCCAGTATGCCCAGATTCACCAGGTGGACAGGAAAAATCACTGGAAGCTGACCCTTGGACATGCCTGGTTTGGTGCTTGTTTTGTAAAGTACAGGAGCTGTTTTCCCTTGCCTTAGCAAGGTACTTTGCAATTATAGGCTGTTTAGTTTCTCTTTATTAACAAGGAGAGTTGAGTGCTTGTATCAGTTTAAGGCTTCCTAGTGCTTTCCAGCAGGTATTAGAGCAAGTGCTAGTCACAGGGATGCTTAAAGGCAAGATGAAAAAATAATGGTTTATCCTAAACACTGCAGTGTGTACTAGAGAAGTTAGATAAGTAGGTAACTTAAGTTTTACCTGTCTAAAAAGTTACGTTTTAGTGGAGAGTCACTATTTTTAAAACAGCAAGATAGATTGAAAGAGGGTGGTCACTTTTGTATTCTGGTACTATGGAATACAGTAGGATGGCCAATAAATTTAAATAGTTGAAGGGGAGTGAATTCACAACATGATAATTTTGTGCTTACTCACACAAGCCAGTGAAAGCAGAAAGGAAATGAGATATATGGTCAAATTAACATAAGAGGCAGGCAACTAGAAAGACATTGGTATATAAGAACACGACAGTAAGCAAGTGAGTGGGTGGGAAAAAATTTCTGCCTGCGGTCTCTTGAAGTTTTAATATGCAGTTAAAAGCAGAATACAAGTAAAACAACAAGGTAAAGAAAACAAATCACAGTATTCAAAATATAAAAAGGCAATAAAGTAATACAAAGTACAACAAATAAAAAGCAAACTAACCTTTCCTTCACAGCAAAGTGTAGAAGAGTCTGGATGAGCTTTTCTAGTAAAGCTCTGAAATGTTTTATTTTACCCCTTAAATAGAAGGTTTAGTTCCTAGCTCCAACCCCTCAGTTCACAAAAGATTTAACCTTAAGTGACCTCTTGTATCTTATGTATGAGTCCGTAATTGATCAGTTCTAATTTCTGCCTGACTCACAAGAGGACAGAGCTGTGGTCTCTTTTGAAGTTTTAATATGCAGTTAAAAGCAGAATACAAGTAAAACACAAGGTAAAGGAAACAAATCACAGTATTCAAAATATAAAAAGGCAATAAAGTAATACAAAATACAACAAATAAAAAGCAAATTAACCTTTCCTTCACAGCAAAGTGTAGCAGAGTCTGGTGAGTTTTTATAGTAAACCATACAGCAGACTGAGGAATTAGACCCTGCACTACAGGAATCAGATTTTCATAGCTCACTGTCTTATTCATCTGTACTAAGTATCAGATAAATGCTGTCATAGCCTAATACAATGCATTTCACACTCATGTGCCTGCAAAACAAAAAAAAAATAAATTAATGTTAATTTTATTTTAAACTCTTAGACTTTAGGCTGCCGAGTTTATTAATACCCAATAATAAACACACTGTTAACAGTTAACAAAATAAGGAAGTGAAGGATTGTATTCAAAGAACATTGCCCATATGATGATGTGATGTTGTTACTACAACCGATTCCTTATTTTACACTGTAGCTACTCTGGGGTGTAGGAACCAAGTATGTATGTGTGTGTCTGTGTATACATATTTATATCTGGATCTTATCACTTCACTGAAAGACCATTTCACTGACACCCATTTCACTGAGACCAAATCACCTAAAATTAATTTCACCTAAAACCTTTTTCTCTGATGAGTAGTACTCTAACGCAAGTCAAAGGTATATGTCCTTTTCCCCATTGTAGTGCAATCCTGGTGTTTAGTATATATATTTGGGTTGGGGGGGTGTAGCTCCCCACTTAATTTGGTTTTCTGTTGCTTGGTTTTGTTTTACATTATTTGGTAAAACCCAACTAGGTGGGGGGCTATGCCCCCCACACACCCCAATATGGGGGCTGTGCACCCCACACCCCTCTAACTATATATTCTAACACCAGGATCGCACTACAGTGGGGAAAAGGACATATACCTTTGACTTGCCTTAGAGTACTACTTGTCAGTGAAATGAGTTTTAGGTAAAATGAACTTTAGTTGATTTGGTCTCAGTGAAATGGGGGGTGCAGCGGTTTGCGTTGCCGCCTCACAGGAAGAGGTTCTCCAGTTCGATCCTCGGTTGGGATGCCTTCTGTGGTCACGTGGGTTTCCTCCGGGTGCTCCGCTTTCCTCCCACATCCCAAAGACATACTGTAGGTGGATTGGATACTCTAAATTGGCCCTAGGTGTGAGTGTGTGCATGTGTGCGCCTTCCATGGAAGGTTGGGCGCTGGGCTGGCAACTCAACACCGTAAAAACTCCACTGCCAGTCATGAGTGGACAGGTGATCCGCTGTGGCGACCCCTAACCTGGAAAAGCCGAAAGAAGAAGAAGAAGAGGTCTCAGTGAAATGGTCTTTCAGTGAAGTGATACAAATCCATATATTTATATTTATATCTGTATGCAGACACACACATGTATGTTACCATCAGTTATAGCCTCTTGTATGACTGTGTACAGCTCAGATATTTGCTTGTGACCAAATACATAAACATACATAAATAATGACCTACAAATTAGAAATGTACTTTGGTTCACTATTATGAGAACCATATACTGCACCCCCCCATGTTCTCTCAACCTGTTAGCTCAAGACTCAGACCCAAAATCAGGAACAGATTTTACTGCTTAAGGTTTTGCAAAACAATCATTTTCAGAGTCTGAACCTCACGTTTGCTGTTTATAAATTGCAGTCCACAACAGTTTATCCAGAACCACAAATTTTGCTAGGAACAGACCATAAATGAGGCAAAATCAGATACCATTGAGAATTATACCCTCTGCATAAATGCACACATGCACACACAACCATTTATTGCAACCACTTGTATGACTGTATATACCTCGGATATCTGCTTGAGATCAAATGAATGAATAAGTGCATAAATAGTGGCCCAGAAATGTATCTCAGTTTGCTGCTGTCTGTAATATACAGTGCAGCTAATTGCAGCCCCCTCATCTGCCCTCTCAACTTCTAAATTCAAGAATCGGAGACAATAACCCAAAATGAGGAAGTGTTTTAAACATTCCTCCTATATACTGAGAAAGTTGGTAAAGTAATCTATGTATACATAGAAAGCATTTTTGAAGGATACAAAGTCTGAAATTCACATACCTGCCATTAATGACCGCAAACCACAACTTGCCAAAAAACACAAATTTTATGTGGAACAAACCAAAGTACCTCTCAACTTCTTTACTCAAATTTAAATGCTTTTTTTCTGCTTGTTAATCAGTAAACTCACTGTGCAATGTGCCCCTTTTTCAAGAGCAACCCTGAAACACTGTGTGGTTATGCGACTTGCTCGGAGTCACACAGTTGCAAATAAAGGTAGAATGATTCACACGCTGCACATTTGATGACTGGAAGCAGTTTAGTAGCTGAGAGCATTAATTATCAGCACTAAGTGCATGTATTTTCTGAACAATGCAAAGTATGAAAGTGGGTTTTGCATGGCTGAAAGGACAATCCTGGTAAACAAATGCTAATAAATAAGTGAATAAATAATAACCGTAATTCTCAGTGACTTACAGAATGTGAAGTTTAATGAAAGACTAGGCAAAAATGAGACAGAATTATAGAAGTTCTGTGGGAAGCTCACAAGCCTGTGTCAGTGGCAGAAATCTTGCCACATGCCCCCAGTGGTAAGATTTCTTAACAATTAACCAAATGCAACTGTTTGAAAATAAACTGAGCACTTCATATGGCAGTAATCACACTGCAAATAGTAATTTGGCTGTATGGGTTGTCTAGTAGAAAGTAATGGACCATCTCTGTAGCTGAGACAGCCTAATAGTATAGATTGTGGAGGCAGGAAACCAAGGGTGGCTTCCACAACAGGAAATATTGCACAGGATCTGAATTCCATAAAATATTTCCTCACCGTGCTCACCAAAATGGTATAAATCTCAGTTAAAGATGTAACAGAAAATAAAAAATACAACTGTGAGCCACATAGCTCAACTGTGTCACCTTTGGAAAATCCTCTTAGCACAACAACAGGAAACTTAAAAAAAAAATAAGGGTCGCGTAGTGAAATTAGAAATAAACTCCAGGCAGTTTCACTCTTCATTACATTGCATGGAGGGTAAAATCCGTGACCCAGAAAACAGAGCAACAATGTTAGGATTCTAGGGCTGCCTGAGAAGATCGAAGACAATGACCCAAGAGGCTTCATCTCTAAGGAGATGCAGAAACTGCTTGTTAGTTAAGTAGTGCCAGTGTGAGTGGTTTCACAGAACTGCCCTAGGCAAGAGAGAGAGAGAGAATTTTCACAGACAGTTCATTGTTAAATTTTTGAATTATGATGATTAGGAACAGATTCTGCAAATAGCATAGCAGGTGGGCCCCGACCTTAAGATTGCACACACAATAATATGCATGGTTTCCTGACTGTAGCAGGATGCTCTTCTTGAAAAGAAAAGCCTTAGTGTCTTTGTTTCTTTGGGGAGAAAGGCCAACCAGATACAATTGAATTTACCTGCCACCCTCCATATTACCAGAGGAAACCAAACTAAGTCACTTACATAGCCATGGAAGGGGAAAAATGCATAGCAGCAAAAAGGAACTCCAGACTTTTGTCTATGTTGATACTGTGAAAGGAAGGATGGCAGCAAACTCAACAAACCTTCAGTGCTCTAAGAAAAGAAAGACACCTAACACCCCCTCCCCTGCTATGTCATTGACTGACCATAATGAAATGGTAAGGAAAACTTCTTGGCAAATACAATCCAGCCCTAATATAAAAGAGTTTTAGGACACACTGAACTTATCATCTAACCTGTCAACATATGGCATACATTCTTCAGTCATCAGGGGAGATCCAGGATTACCAATGGACTTTAAAGACCCAGATGTTGAAATCAAGGTGTTGGAATCTTTAGAAACCTTCTGGGCTGACAGTGATTCACAGCCGGAGGATCATACAGAGAACCAGGCCTTTTTTGAATCTTGTCCTAAAGGGTAACAGCTTCAAAACTGTGATTTTTCTGTTTGATTCTAGTTCCATATGCCAGCATATGGCAGTCATTGCTGCACTGAAATTATGATCCAGTCCTCGCAAGGCCTTGCACAAGGCAAATAAATCTGTTAAGATATTGAAGTGGCTCATAAGGTTTTACAGTTTCTTTATTTTGTTAACTCTCAAAGTTTCTCCAAAGATAGACATTATAGGCTTATAGACTAGGTTATATGTGCTACTGTAATAATTGTAATGGGGTTTTGCCACTTGTGGGAAGTCTGATTTCTTATTTAACAGGTGTGTAATTCTAGGAGTCTGCTCTATTTGTTTCTTTGAACCAGTAAGCATTTATGAAGCAAGGGCAATAAGCTGTTGGGGTGAGGCAAGCTGGCAGATTGCTTAACAGTTTAACTCAGTCCTGCGGCTTGGTCTCACTGTTATATTAGCACTCTGTGTATAAACAAATGATAATCTGAATAAATTTAACATCAATGACTGTGGCACCCATGTCCCCCTCCTCCACTGCTAACCCAACACAAAGTGATGCAGTGAAGTATTATATAACAGTGAATATCAGGGTGATATCCACACCTCACTAAAGGAAAGGTGTGTTCCATTATCTGAATGGTACAAAGGCCAAAGTTATTTTCTCGCAAGAAATCAAAACAAAAAAGGAGGACACAAAACATTTGCTGCAACACTAGAAGGGGCGAGGAACAGGTAGCTACTGGAACTCTGCAGAAAGCGGTGTTTTCATTCTAATCATCTGTTCTGTCCACTGGACCAACATAATGGAAACATCAGATAATTCTGGTAGATGGATAGCCCTGGCTAAGATCTTAACGGGTAATTTTTGTGGCTCAAACATGGATGATACCTCACCCCTCACACACTTGTGTGATACAGTCCTTACGTACAGATTACAAGCAGTTGCATTATATTGGCAGGAGAATTTAACACAGCAATTGGCCTGACTAGTGATAGGTTACTCACCTAGTAAAGCTAGACTTCGAAGATGTTCATAGTTACTTAAGACCATAACTGAGGAACTGGTAATTTCTGATGTATAGCAGAATCTCCACCCCTAGAGAGAGAATATACTTTTTTGATCCCAGTGATAAGAATTACAGGCAGGTTAGATATGTAGCTGATCTCACAGGTTCATAGGCGGTTACTAGGCTAGCAGTCCTAGAGCCCTTACAAGTTTAACCATGTTAATCCTGAGTTACCCCAAGTGTCCTTGGTTAGATGGATGTAATTTGCAGAGTGAATCTGTTATGAACATTGACTACCCCTGTCCATGAGGGACAGGGGTGCCACCCCGCAGTGAATTTGTGGTCTCCCATCCATTTGTTCAGGTTGTGTTTGAATAGGGTCAGTGAGGAGGTTTGCTTCACGTGAAATATTCCAGAGTAGCAGCAGTCTCTGGGAGGGTATATCTGACTTTTCAGTATGTTCTGTTAATGTCACAGGCTAGGTTAAGAGCCCTAGAGCAATTGACTCTTGGGCCATTTGACTTGCGGATGTGTAGCATATCCATCAGGGCAGGGTCAGAGACTGCCCTGTAAGCCAGGCAAAAATTGCCTCTCAGCAGCCCATACAGTGCAGAGTACAGTAACAGGCTTTCAGTCTATCCACGTAAGTTATGGTTTGAAGGCCTTGTATTTTCTTGGTGAGAAACCTCTGTGGTCTGTCCAATTGCTGCAAGTGTCTGGTGAGGTACATTCAGAAGGGAGCATTGTACTCTATTAATGGTCTGATGAGAGTTGAGTGCAGTGATCTCAAGATTGTTGCTTGCATTGGTTAACACCACAGATCTTAAACCCACAATATGGCTAGACCACGCCACTCTGAATATGTCCTTTAAATTTGGGTACACCATTTTAAACCCCCCCCCCCACCACAGACACACACACTGGAGTATGGACCCATTGTTCATAAAAGATCATAAAAGTAATAACAAGAATTGCCAATTTCTTGACAGTTACTTGCGAAAGACATTCAGAGAATCGGTCATGGTAAGGACAATGTGGGCGATGTTCATGATTTAAGCTAACATCCAATTCTAATGTGTAAGAAAAGAGATCAAGGTTACCAATGCTTAAGCCAATGTAAAGGATGATAAAAAAGCATACTAAAACGGGAGCTGATTAGACAGATTTCTGTAATGACCTTTACTAGTAAGGTAAGTAAAAACTCGGATTGCTGAATTGTTCTACCATTCAAGAGAAATGGAAGAGATTTGGAACTTTATTTGGACAAAAGTTGTCACATCACAACAATTTACAGCTAGACTGGCACATGATAAAATTAGGGAATTGTCCATATCCATTATAATGAATTCAGACAATATATTCAGACCCACATCATATGAGCAGAATCCTTACCAAAGAATATTTCATACCTCACCCTAGGATTATATCTAAGGCTCAAAACTGTATAAAGCAAATTGTGATACAAATAGGACTAGAGGAAATTTCTGAATTTGATACTCAAATGCTAGAAAGGGGTGTGTATAAATTGGAGTTTATGGCTACCAGTGGTATTTTAAAGTCAGGTAAAACTCCTGGGCTAAACAATCTCACACCAGGCTATTTAATGAATATAAAGATAAACTGTAGAAGCCATTACTAAAGCTCTTCAACAAAAGTGAACACACTGTCCACTTTCCTAATATGTCTTGACACTAACACCTTAATGTTTCCCAAACCTAACAAGAACAAATCAGTTCCCTCTAACTGCCACCCTGTCTTAAGATCTATGCCAACATTCTGGTCAATAAACATGTGAGCATACTTCCTAATTTAATGCTGGTTTTACAAAACAGCTTTCTTAAAAAGGTAGCCTGGATCTCATTATACTTTGGCTAGGTATTCAGTGATGGTGTGAGAGACACAACCACCAAGAAGTTGCAGTCATAATTGACTTCAGGAAGGCCTTTGACTCCGTTGAATGGTATGACACATGGGAAGTCATTTCTTTATATAGAAGTGTAAACTACTGTACACAAGTCGAACAGCTAAGATTACTACCAATGGTAAACTATCAAACCCAGTACAATTAATAAGGAGCCTTCTCCGATTTGTTGGTCACTGAAGTGTATGTATGAGATCTCTCAGTCCACGTTAATGACTATAGAATAGATCTTTCAACTAAATACACAGTTATTTCCACTTAGTTCGCAGATAACTGCATAATCTGTGTGGCTCAACCCCACAATAGTATTGATCTTGCTTTTGCATGCTTGCATTGTCTTGAACAACAATGAGATTGGCTATTAATGACCAAAAAACATACTACCACCTCCCACCAAAAAGACCCTGAAAGATTTGTTATGATCCACCCCCCAGGCCACAAAAAAACATTGGAAAGTCACAACAGAGGTAACTGAGTATAGGGTAATGATAACACCTAGTAATATGGGGTATTAGATAGTAACTGTAAACCACTTTATCATTCATTTGCTCACTAGCAAAATCATGTACTGGAAGAAAACTTCCCTCCCCTTCCTAACCAAGACTCAAGTCTAAAGATGTACATCCTTTCCAAGGTCTTATATGTCCTGCGACTCCTACCCCATCTCCACAAATCCAGCTGTATTGAGAAATTTCAAGAGCTTGTTGCAAAGTTTGTATGAAAAAGTTGGTATCAGTTAGGCAAAGCTATCTCTGCTGATTAAACAGGGTGGTGTAGGATAATATAACTTCAACAGATATAATGAAGCAATTGGTAAATACACATAGCTACTGTCAAGAAGCGATCCCAGACCAATCTGGCTCATCTTACAAATGTATCTGATTAGAGATCAGTCTCACTGCAAAAGTCATTCCAACTCCAACAAAACATGGGATCCAGGAGGATGGGATAAATGGGTGGTTGAAGATGTTTTTGGATGGTCAAACAGATGCAGAAACATGTTCCTGATGAGAAGAATCTGGGATTCCAACACATAGAGGTAGATGGGAAGAAAATACACTGGCAAAAATAGTTCAATGCCAGCTGCTTGTTCATTTGTGATATCTGTTATCCTTCGAGTTGAGAGAGTT
This sequence comes from Protopterus annectens, assembly GCF_019279795.1. Lineage (NCBI taxonomy): Eukaryota > Metazoa > Chordata > Ceratodontiformes > Protopteridae > Protopterus > Protopterus annectens. The sequence continues at coordinate 1,599,314,781 of NC_056739.1, forward strand.
CAGTCAATTAAAGACCAGTTTGGGAAGTTCAGACATCTTTTTGGTGACAGTACGTGCAGCCAAATAATTTAATAAATAGCCTGAAGGCCTTACAAGGCAAGACACTCACTGGCTTCAAAAATGACTTTGTAATCTAAGCCAAATTCCATTAGTTACTCAAGGAATAAACTCAAAATAGTTACTTCTCTAATGGAATAGAGGATAACTCTGATCCTCTAGATGGAATATTGGCTTGGTGGGGACATTTCCTAAGATCCTGTCCCATTCCACTGCAGTGTGCTAAAGCTTTTCTGAGAATTTATTCCACAAATGGTACCAAGTATTTTACAGTTCACCATGTTCAAACTGATACAACGCCACCCAAATAGGCTGTTTTAATATGGGTTGCTCTAAATCAAATGCATGCTGGCACTGTGGAGTTCCAGAAGCTGATTACTATTGTATGGTCTGAATGTGCCCTCATATCTCATCTAAATGGACCACACTACATGATGCTGCTGCCTGGTCTAAAAGACTCTGTATCCCTTAGAAAGAAAAGAGTTTTGGCTATAATGGGTAAAATCAGAAACCAACTATTTTTTTCGCAAAACATATTTGGATTAATACAGTAACACTATCTTTCACTGGTTATTTGTTTAGGCACTGGAAGTCTCTGCCATCTTCTTAGCGTGCATCTTTCTTACACTGTGCCTATAAATTCTCAGCATGGTCCAACAGAAAATGGATAAAAATGAACTGAACTCTCTATGGTTTGTTTATCCATATCATGCATTCTCTATGCACCTCACCCACACAGTACATGCCTTCCCTCCATGAATTTCAGATAATCTAAAACTTCTGCCTATGATTTCCTTTCTCATTTCAGCAACACCTAGTCCATCTCATACTGCAACTGGCACTCCCACCTCCCCTTCATACATCCTATGTTCTAATTCAGAACTATCACATTGAAGGACATCTACCTTTTGCTTGAAAAGATTAAACTTGATAGCAGCCCCCCCCCCCCCCAGTACTGACAGCCTTCAACCATGATTTATTTATTACTTTAGAGACGATATAACTTAGTCGAGACACATCTACAGCCTGTGTATTGCACTTAATGTTATGCCTAATATCTGGAAGAATGCCATTGTCAGACCACTCCCTTAAGAAACCCAGTCTCTGAAATCCATCAGACTTTTGGCCCATTTATATTCTCCCTACCTTTGCAATGATTCTGGAAAAGTTTAGTTTATCTGCAGCTCACTCAGCACATCAACCAGTGCCACCTTCTCTCTTTCAAAAACAGAATGGCTTTTGGTCTGGTTGCAGTAGATCCACAACTATCTTGACACTCAGCAAATGTTATCTTAGATAATTGTAATGTGCATAACATTTCATCATACCACCTTAATGACACAGAAATAAAGTTGTTGAATAAGGGCCTACATTTTGTTCCTGCTTTTTTTGTTAATAAACATGCACTTGTTAAAGATCATTATTAATGATTTTTGTAGAATTTTAAATTTTTAAATATTTTTTCTCAGATCATGGTCAAACTTAAAGGTCTACTGATTTCCGATTCCGGAAATCGCAATTCATTCCACGCATGGATAGGCATGTGTCCGTTTTTAAAGAATGTGTTCTCAAAGATTTAATTTCACAACAGACCTTTTGCCAACATCAGACAGAACTTAACTAAGACTGAACAAGAAGCTTTAACTAAACTTAGCAACCAACATGACATAGTGGTTTTACCTGCCGATAAAGGAGGGGCCGTTGTTGTAATGAATTGGGATCAATACCAGAGGGAGGCAGAAAAACAACTTTCCAATGGCCTATTCTACACGAAGATGCATTTGGATCCCACACCTAAATTCAAAAGAGGTATAGATAGATTCTTAGAAGAGGCATATAGGTTCATAGGTTCATACTAGGCTATCTGCCCTAGGGCATTTATAAGCCTAGCCAGAGTGTGTATGGCTTTCGCCACCCATTTTAAATTAATTTTGCTATGCCCTTTTTCGAGGTTAGTATACTGTGCCTCTGTCTAACAGTGACACAGAAGTGATACCCGGGGTAAACCTACGATCTCCCATCCATTCATCAAGATTCCTCTTGAAGAGAGTCAATGAGGGACTCTGCCTAACCTGGACTGGGATTTTATTTCAGAGTGAAGGGAGCCTCTGGGTTATGAATCTGTCCCTCCAGCATGTCCTATTTATTTCAGTGCTGAAGTGTAAGTCCCTCGAGCGCGTAGCTCGATGGGATTTGGATTTTCTGAGGTGCAGCATGTCCATTAATTCCAGGTTGGACATGGCTTTATACGTCGGGCACAGATCGCCTCTGAGCAGGCGGTATGCCACTGAGTAGAGCTGGAGTTTCTTTAACCGGGCAGCATACGGCATCTGTTTGAGCCCCTTGATCCTCTTGGTGAGGTACTTTTGGGGTCTTTCCAGTTGCTGCAGGTGTCTGGTAAGGTACATCCCAAAAGGGGCATTGTACTCAATTATGGGCCTGATGAGGGATGAGTAAAGAGGCACGATGACCTCCTCTGATCTAGATGTGAATCCCTTCATGATTAGGTGGGCTATATAAAATGTTTTTCTAACCACTTTGGCCATGTGGTTGTCAAATGATAGATTGCTATCAACTTGGGTCCCCAGGTCCCTAATTACTTCTTCTGTACTTAATGGATTACCACCTATGTGGTAATTTGTGGGCACTTTGTTTTTGCCAAAGGGGATGACTATACACTTTTTGGTGTTTAGCTTGAGGCCATGGCTCTGGCACTAGTTGTCTGTTTCTATGAGGCCCTTTTGGAGGATGCTTGTGTCGGCTGGAGAGTCTATTATGGCGCCCAGTTTGCAGCCATCTGCGAACTTGGTCAGCCACAGTCCTTCCATGTTGGCCTGTACCTCCGAGAAATATATACCGAACAAGAGAGGTCCCAGGACTGAGCCTTGTGGGACGCCACTTGTAACTGGTTTGGAGTCTGACATGGCTCCAGCTATTCTAACCATGTGGGTTCTGTCCTTGAGCCAGTTTGCAACCCATCTAGTGACATAGGGGTTTATATTTAAGCTGGTGAGCTTATCTATAATGCCCGAGTGGGGTATTGTATCAAAGGCTTTTGCGAGGTCCAGGTAGGCTGTGTGGACCACCTTCCCCTTGTCAATGGCCTTGGTGACTGTTTCAAAGAAATCGACCAGATTTAAGAGGCAGGATCTGCCCTTAACAAAGCCGAACTGGGTAGGATCCAGTGTCTGTAGGTCCCCAATATCTTTATTTATAAGGTCCATGATGATCCTTTCCATAGCTTTGCAGACCAAGCTAGTGAGACTTATGGGGCGATAGTTTCCAGGATCCGTTGAGGCACCACCTTTGTGGAGAGTGACCACTGTTGCTGTACGCCATTCTTTGGGTACATATCCTGTAGTAAGGCTGAGATTGAACAGTAGTTTTAGGTTTGGGATTAGCTCTTCGTGGAGTTCATGTAGGACGCAGCCCGGGACACCGTCTGGTCCCATTGATGCTGTGTTTCTTGCTTTGGAGAGGGCAGCTCTTACCTGAGCATCTGAGATGTCAGGGGGGCAGCACTCTACTGGGATAGATATTAGCCCTTTTGGTGGGGAGGGGGGGAGAAGTTTGCGCTGAACCTGTCAGCTAGGATGTTGGCAATGTCTGTGGGTTCGGTGTATTTTTTGTCATTTTGGACTAATTCTGAGCATATCTGGGAATTCCCACCCAGGTTCCTAACATAACTAAAGAAAGCCTTGTGACTATCCTTAGTGTCCTGTGCAATGTTTCTCTCGAAGCTGGCCTTAGACGATTTTATGAGTGCCCGTAGTTTTTTGCTAATACTGATCAGAGATGCCTTCCCTTTTTGGGATTTTGCTCTATCATGTAGTAGCTTCCTCCTCCTATTGTATAGTTTGTTTGTGGCTGGGGTCCACCAGACAGGACGTCTGCCTTTGGAGGATTGGGTCTTGGTTTTATTTGGGATTGCATGATCCATGCATTCCTGAAGGTGTTCATAGAATGCGTTTATAAAGGATTTTGTGGTCTGGGCCGTATTATCCACAGGCCCGGGGGGCTTTGAAGGATTCCACCTCGGTTTTGAGGAGTGTGAAATTTGCTTTAGAGAAGTTTTTCACTGTGGTTTTCTGGGTATGGGGTGGGGTCGGGATGTGAATATCCAGTGAGATTAGTTTATGGTCTGATCTTACCAGTGAGGGATACACTTCTGGTCTGGAGCATAGAGTCCCCATGTTGGTGATGATCAGGTCCAGTATGTTTTCCCCTCTTGTGGGAGTGGTAACAAGTTGTTCCATAGCATTTGAGTTTATAAATTCTAGGAACCTTTGGGCTAGGGTGTTGGAGCTAGAGTAATGCTCCCAGTCTATGGTTGGGTAGTTGAAGTCACCCAATATAATGGTGTTTGGAGAGACCTTCATATTTTCCAGTGTTCTCAGGAAGGCAGAGTGGGGTTCCTGGGTTTGGGAGGGTGGTCTGTAGCAGGCTATAAACTGGAAGGCAGTTTTACCCACTGTTAGTTGCACATGGATAGTCTCTGATGCTTCGTGCTGTGCCACCAACCTGGAGGTGTGGGTATCTTTGACGAATATTGATACTCCTCCTCCTTTTGTGGTTCGGTCCAAGTTTTGGGGCCGAAAAGCATGGTATGAGGTATAACCTGGTAGTGCTGGGGTGTTCTCGAGAGCCTTGAACCAGGTTTCTGTTACTGCACAGATATCGATGTTCTCCATGCTAAGGAGAGTTTCGAGTGCGTGCATCTTGAGGTTTAGACTTCTGGCGTTGAGTAGCATTACTCTTAGTTTCTTATCCCTTGTGATACCTATGGAGGTGGGTTTGTCTTTTGAGCCTTGCCTAAAAAAGGCACTATGGGGGTAGCAAGAGCCTTTGCCAATATCCGATAGCCCAGGGGTGACAGGTGCAAGCCGTCCCTAGCGAAGCATCGTGGCTTGTGGAGCATGTCATCCCAGGCTGACAGGCATTGGATCCCCTTTAAATGACACCAATACTTAAGCCAATTGTTGAAATTGATAATCATGTCTTCATACTGTGGCATCATTCTTGGTGAGGGTAAGATGCTACTCAAGGTCAGGGTCATACCGGCCTGGGCTACATGCTCAGAGAGCTCCTCTATGTCTCTTTTCATGTAGTCCAGGGAGGTACATCTCAGGTCATTCACGCCAGCATGGACAATGACTGAGTCATATTTGTACTTGCCTTGGAGTGACCTGAGTGCTTGTGTTATGTGGCGGATCTTAGCGCCCGGCAGGCAGCTCACCGTGAACTTCTCCTTGTTCAGCCTGGTGAGTGGGACGTCAGTGTGCCTGATGATAGAGTCACCTATTACAAGTGTATCAGGTGTGTTGTTTAGCCTTAAGGGCTGTGACTGTTCGGCACACTGGCTTTGTGAGCTATGTGTTGCACGTGTTTTGTTTTGGGGTAGCGGTTGCTTGGGTGTCTGCTTTGGAGGTCTCTGCTGCTTAGGCAGATTTTTATTTAGAGCCTCCAAGTATGTTTTTGTGTGTTTATATGTTTGGTTTGCTGTCGTGGTAGGTCTATGTGAGACTGGAATTTTAGTGAGTGTGGTTTCCTTCTCCTCCTGACTGACTACGCCAGTACTGAGTTGAGAGAGCTTAGCCTCCAGTTTGGCTATATTGTTGCATTTCTCACATGTGTTGGAATTTGTTGGGAGGAGGAGAGGGTTGTCTGTGTACATGAGGCAGTTGTAACATTGCCTCAAGATTCCCAGATTCTCCAGCTGGACTGGAGAGGAGATTGACAACTGACCTTTGGACATGCTAGAATAGTATTGGGAATTTCTTTATAATTGAAAAAAATGGCCAATGGGGAGCAAGGTACTCCAGGGGGAGTTTGTGAGGGTATAGTGCTTTTAATTTTTTAGTGCTGACTTATATAATTGCTTTAGTGAGCAAGTGTCAGGTAACTTAAATGCAAGAATGACAAACAGTAACTTTCTTTCAAGTGAAACAAGGAAATAAGTACAGTAAGCAATGCAGATATCACTAGGGATCCACAGAAGCGCTGAAAAGCCGTGTTTTAGGTGGAATTAGCTTTTCAGGGAAATAACAAGCATACAAACAAAACTAGATTCAGCAGGCCTGGATCTAGTCTATGCTACAGCAAACAAGGTGTACCAATTACAGTAAGAAATAGTTCAAATATGCAGGCACTATAAGCCTTTAACCAGAAATTCCCAGCTCAGAAGGGCAGAGTCCAGCCTCTTCTCCCACAAGAGTGCAGACCATGAACCTTCTTAATGTAAAATAACTGGCCTGAAGCCCAGATGCTTAAACCAGAACTAATACACTTTTAGAATAACAGACACTGAGCCCTCAATCAGCAGTTCCCAACTTAGAAGGATGTAAGCTACCTGTCCTGCCACCACAGTGCAGCCCACAAACCTTCCTAATTTAAAACAACTGGTCTATGAAGAAGGCATCATTGGACAAGACCAGATATTTCAATATTTTTACCTACTCCCCAAGATACATAAAAATCCCATAAACTCGTCGCATCGACCCATTGTTTCTGGCAGGGGTTCATTAACGGAACCACTTTTGGCCTTATTAACCAAATACCTGCAACCACTATTAACTTTAGTTAGGTCTATCTATTAACTTTAGTTAGATCTAGACATAAAGATACTACACAATTTGTACAGATTATCGACGATACGCAACTAGAACCAAATTGGCTACTTTGCACCTTAAATGTAACAGCACTGTATACAAACATACCACATTGGACAGGCTTAGAAGCCCTACAATTTTGGTTGGAGAGGGCCAATATTTATCCACCAGGTTTCAACACCTTGTTACTTGGACTTAACATGTTCTTACTAAAAATGTGTTCTATTTTTAGGACACATGTTATTTACAAGTTAAAGGAACGGCTATGGGTGCCTCATTTGCCCCGATATACGCAGACCTATTCATGGGGTATATTGAGGAGCATTTGATATATGATACAACTCGCAACATATTTTTGGATAACATGGACATCTGGCGTCGCTGTCTAGACTATTGCTGGATGGTGTGGAAGGGTGATATTGGTTATGCTTTGGAATTTGTTGAATATCTAAATGAGAATAAATAGGGTATTCATTTTACCCTGCATTAAGATCTGAATCAAATTACATTCTTGGATGTAATGATACATAGGGATTCTGATAACACTTTGCAAACTGAGACCTTTAGGAAATTCCCGCAATTCAACACCATGCTACATGCTACCAGCCAACACCGACCCCACATCATCCGTAATATACCTAAATCTCAATTTCTATGTATTAAACGCATCTGCTCCACACCTGAGGCATACAATTCTTGGAGGACTGATTTAATCAGCAGATTCCTGAACAGCAGATATCCAGTTGGGAATAAGTACAGTGCAAATGCCAATGCAGCCAAATACAACCAGGAGCATTTGCTACAATATAAATCTATTTCTACAACTCAAAGATCTTCCACTTTCTCACCAATTTGTCTAGTTACCACATATGGTCGTAACACCAACGTCTTCAAAAACATTATTAAAGATCGTTGGTACATTTTGTTGGCCAATGAACAGTTGGCTAACATATTGCCCCCACAATGTTTATTTTCATACCATTGAGGTAAAACTATAAATTCTTATCTTACCCATTATAAGAAAAATTTTGACAAGGAAGTTCATCAAGCTACCTTATCCAGGGAAAAATTAATAGGCAGTTACCCTTGTGGACATTGTAGTGCTTGTGCACACATGATTAATTTACCAGCAGGAACACATCAAAGATATATAACATTGACATTATGGGAAATTGCAGTAGTGATTGGGTGATTTACCTAGCCAATTGCTCTAGTTCAGCATTTTATGTTGGCCAAACCTCACAACCCCTGAGAATCAAAATTAGTGAGCATTTGAGTGACATGAGAAACAAGAGAATGACCAGTGCACTTTTTAAATATACATTAACCCATCACAATGCCAAATTTCATTTCATAATAATAGATAAAATTCAGGGGAATAGAATGTGCAAAATGGGATGGCATACCAAGCTTAATGACAAGGAATCAGGCTGGATAGTAAGATTGGGAGCCCTCTTTAAACTTGGCCTCAATGAACAGAACTAATTTGGTATGCACCAATAGCATGACTTTATTTATTAAATATTTAAATACGGGCTGATGTTATGGAACGGTAACACTGAAGAAGGTTCTTTTGAGCCGAAACCGGTTTGTTTGTTTGTTTGTTTTGGGTCAGCCACATGTGTTAAATTTGCTCTCAATAAATCTTTGGATTTATTTGTTCCACTTTGGTGCTGGACTTTTTTGGTTGCTGGTTGCAGTAGATCCACAACTATCCTGACACTCAGCAATAACATAATTCTTGGAATGAACAAAGGTCTAATTACTGGAGCAATTTTATTGAACTCACCGGAGCCTTTGGTCTTGTCGACCATTGTGTTCCCCTTGACAGTCTCACTGAAATAGGCATTAGTGATGACACGGTGCACTGATCAAAAAACTACCTCTCTAACTGCCAATTCTGTTAGTTTCAATTCATCTACATCTATATCACTCCCTCTGCAGAAAGGTGCCCCATCAAGCTGAAAAAGGCGAGAACAAAATGTTTTAAGTGCAGAATCACAAACTCACGGAACATAGTCTTTCCCCTCTGGAAAAATAACCACTTGGCCACCAATGGAAAAATAACACAACAGGTAGGAAATCACACCCATCAAAGTGCCCACACCCCCCTACCTAAATATATCGATTCAGAGATTGCACTACAGCAAAGAAAGGGCAAAATTCACCATGGTGGTCTTTGTAGCATTAGTAATAGATAGTCCAGTCTTGAGTCAAGGATCTTGTAAATAAAAACCCTGAACTGAAACTTAGCTTAAAGATGAGTGAATCGAGAATACATATGGCAGAATTACCCCCTTCTGCTATAATAACAGGCATGGATTTCATTGATGGTGGAAATGTATTATTAATGGCTGACAAAAACCACGCCTTCCAGTCAACAGAACCTAAAAGAAGTTACTGATGGATTCTGACCATGGCTGGTTAACAATTACAATAAGTAAATTAGTCACATTTTATATTGTAGTCCTCTTTTTCCCTTCTCCTGCCTCTGTTCAGCAAGTACAGCATTATATTGGTGCCATTGGGGGAGACGAATAATTGGAAGCTAAATATGAATTAGATGTGAAACTCAAAAACACAAGTTATGTAGGCTATTTTTGTTACTTGACTTTGTAGCTAGTCTGTTTATTCGTAGATTCGTAAGTGAATACTTGAATACTAGGATAACTGTCCTGAAGGGCCATTTTAAGCCTAGCCAATATCCTGAGATCAGAACCAAATCCTGTACCATATATCTATAAGGTGAAGATCTCAATCACTGTGCCAGACCATTTTCTGGTAAGAATCTGTACACAAACATACACTTCACTCTAGATTTGCTCATTGCGAGCTTTTCAGAAAAATGCCTGGATCTTCAAATATTGTCTAAAGCTCTCAGTGACCATTCCCCCAATATTTTTGCTTGGTCTTTGAAAGCTGCTAAGTCATCCCTGCAACAAAAAGTGCTCTTTCAATTCCTCAAAGGAAGGTAAGCTTTACGCAGAGCGAGAGCATGAACTTGGACCAGGCTTTCTGTGACAGTATTCAGTAAGTGCCTTATCCCCATTTTTAATTGCTCTTAGCAAAACAAGAAAAGATCATTTCCCCCATAGAATAACAAGATTAAAGGTATGTTTCATCCTTGGTTTCAAAAGATGTTAGACATGCATTACAGCGAAGAGACACTGTATGGAAAGATTGGAAAGTAGATCCCTCACATGAGTAAAGAAAAACAAAATTTTATGGTAATCAGCACAAACTCTTAAAAGTAAAACTTGTCATCTCTGTAAAAAAGCTGAAGTCATCTATGTAAAAAAATAAGTAAGTAAATAATCTTTGTGTAAGTTGGTCAGGTCAGTAGAACACGCTGCATCCTTCAGTTCTGTAGGTAACAGTACACTAAATGACATTAAAAACCTTGTAATGAATGCCTTGTGCCACACTTAAAATTAAGTCCGACAGTCCCACTACCAAACTTCCTAGCTATGGATACTTTATTCCAGATGCCACACTTGCCTTCTCTTTTGAAGCTCTCACAGCTAAGCAAATATTGGATGCTCTGGACCACCTTGTTACAAAAAATACAGGCCGTCACAGGCTTCACTCCAAATTCTTCAAGTTGTTTGCTTCCTCAGATAGACTTGCCACTTGCTCACTTTTTCAAGTTATCCTTAACAACAGGCGTTATATACCATAGCTGGAAACATGCTTGTATTACACCTAACGTTCCCTTCTCAAATTCCCACAGACTGTTAACCCATCACAGTACTTCCGCATTTCACCAAACAACAGTGGCCCAGGATGCAAAACAACCAAAAAAACAAAGCAAATTGAATAACAGAACACGTGGAGTGCAGTAAAATAATTTGTTGTTGAGCAGTTTCATCTGTCATCAGAACATTCCTGAAAACAAATAAAGCCATTTTATAACTTTCAAGGCTATCACATAATTTAAACAGCCCAATTTTACTCAAAGCATCAAGGTAACCCCCTCCCAAATAAAAGTTTAAAGTCATACCCCACACATTCATAATATGAAAGACAAAATAGGTACAAGATCCATACACTAAAAATGCATAAAAATATAAAATGTAAACAAATCTAAACAGAATTAATTATTATATGAACTCCATACCTACAGTTTTGCTACTCACATTTTTAAAACACTAGGAGCAGAAATATTATCGAGACCGCAGGTAAAACCAGCATCTAATTCTAATTTTAACTGCCAGTAAAGCTCCTGATATTCAACCCTGGTCTCCCATGGTCTGCCTGTTATATTCTTTATGACCTGATCTAAAACAAAGTTTGAAACCACTGCTGATACAAATCTTAGATCATGTAATAGCCTAGGAAGTTATAAAATGGCTTTGTTATTTAACTCACTTTGGCTGTATTATTATTTCCACATTTAGCAAAAATAATTGAAAACTACGTTATGATCAAATCACTGAACACTCCAAAAACACAACCTTCTTGACAACAGGCAGTATGGCAGTTGTCGACACAGTTGCTAATCACACCTATGAAGCTATGGACGAAGGTAACTTAACTGGAGCTGTTTTTATTTTGCAGACCTTAAATGTCTGTATTTATTTATTTGACATTTACTTTGGCTGGGGTAGCATCTGGGTAGTTAAGAGCCTTTGAGTCAGTTAACCACAAAAGGCTTTGCCAAACTTGTAGTCAACTGGTTTTCTCTACACGGTTCCACTGGGATCATCACAGTTATTCCTGGTAATAGCTCCACAGATGATAGCATGTACAGAAGTGGTGTCCCCAGGGCTCACTCCTAGGCCCTTTACTCTTTTCCATATTTATTAGCAATCATCCATGTGACCATAACACCTTAAAATGTACATTTTACACATATGACTGGATCCTTTTTGCCTCAGAACCTTCATTCAGTGATCTACAGAGGAAACTGCATGTCACTTTCAGTTCACTGTGGAAGTCATTTAATAGTCAGATGTCCTCTTCTTTGATTTTTGGAATACTTGAACAATTTTCCAGCAGCTGGGTACGTAAAATAGTTAACCCTTTAGGTTGTGTTCTCCCCTCAAGGTCATATCAGAAGTACATGGATATCACAATTAATCAACCGCTCTCATTCACCCTTCATACTGACCAGAAAGTGGACAAAAATCTTAAGCAGTTTACATTTTCCTTTAAATTCCTACATCTGTTGATGTTTGTGGTAAGAAAAGGTGTAGGAGTTGGTATGCTGATTCCAAACCTGGTTATTGCTTAACAGTTAAGGCACTTGTTCTTATAACACTTCTGTCTTACAAGATCCACAAATAGTGCTTTCTTAATGTTACAACCATCTTTCAAAAACAGCATTTTCTAAAGTCATCCCTGCGTTATCACTACTTGGCAACTCAAGAGGTCAACTTGTCTACCTGAAATACCTTAAGAATTAATATAATACATTTGTTCCTAAGACCTAGGTTGGGCACCTCTAGTCTGCCATTTAGCATTTCCTTCATTCTTGCTGTTGTATGGGCGCAGATATGAAACTGCACAGTCATGATATGTGCCATGAATACTATTAAGACTGTATGAATGTGTATATAAAGTGCATTTGTTAATACTTTGCTCTTACTTAATTACTAAGTCTGCCACCCAGGTTAGTTTGCCAGTCATTAACCCTTTTCAATCGAACAGGTAGCTACTGAAACTTGAGACATTGATTAAACGAAAGTCCTCATCAACTTTATACAGCTAGTGTTTTGTATATGAACATTGGTAATTTCTTAGCAGAAAGAAGGAAAGAAGAAAAGCTATGCTGCTGGTAGAAAAAGACATGGTTAATGCTATCCTTTCTGTTGGGAATTCTCACATGACATTTAAAAAACACAGATGTAATGTGATCCTATCTCGCCTACATTCATTACTGAATCGGCTCCGACTCGGCCGCTATAACTAGCACGAAGTCTCTCATTGGCTGGGCTAACCCTGTATCCCAGGATGCACCATGCCCAAACCCCCAGATCTCGTTTGCCGCTCCTAGAGTAACGACGTGGTCTCGACTTGGCTGTGGCTAAGTACCCTCTCATTTTTTGAACTTATAGCTGTTTGCTCGAATTATCATACCAAAAAGCTATTTTAATAGCTACGTTGCCTCTTGTTTCCATTTTTTGTGACTGATTGGCCTTTTGTTGGTAGTTGTGTGGTAATCCTTCTGTTTGGTGGTCTAGGCCCGTTTAAGTTAGAGGGCCTTTGCCCTATCTTGTGTCTTAGTGTTCGGGCGTTTACGTTGGAGCCCTTTCCACCCTTCCTCCTTGTGTTGCTGAGTGTGCGGTTGTTTTTTCTTTATGTCTGGCAAGGAACAAAAAGAACATAAGCCATCTGGCTTTAAAAAATGCGCCAAATGTGCGTATAAAATGTCGTTGACTGATGGCCATGCCATCTGTGTTTATAGTCTTGGTGCCATACACTTGCAGGAATCCTGCAGTGTTTGTCATGCCTTCTCTTCCAGGGTTTTACAGGAGAGAAAAAATAAATTTATCCTTAAGGGTTTGATTAAACCCTCCTTTGAGGAAACTTTATCGTCTTCTCCCCCCTCAGAGAAATCCAGGTCCAAGACAAAAATGAAGTCTCTGGCTCCGGCTAGTTCTTCGGAGCCTCCAGAGAAAAGGTTAAAAGCTATATCTCCTTCCTCGGCTCCACTGGTCTCTGAGCCGCAGGAGGTACGGTCCAAGGCTATGTCTCCTTCCTCGGCTCCACTGGTCTCAGAGCCGCAGGAAGTCTTGTCTGTTTTGGGGTCGATTTCTTCGACTCCACGGGCGTTGGCGCCGAAGGAGGTTGCGGTGGTTCTCGAGCCTGCTTCGGCTCCGATTCTTTTGGAGCCGATTCGGAGCCATTCCCCCAGTCTTGTCTCGGTTCCAACAGAGAAGGTTTCTCGTCCCCCTTCTGCCTCCTGCAAGTCCTCCAGGCTGTCTGATTCGGATGTGGATAGGGTGGTCCAGAGGCTCCTCCAGTCGCCAGTGTTAACTAAATTATTTTTGGCTCCAGCCCTGTCGGCTCCGGAGCCAGCCACTATATCTGTTCCGTTTCTTCCTCCTCCGACAACCTCGGTGTCGTCGGAGCCGGAGTCTGCCGAATCGAGTGAAGTCCTTGGGTCGGCTCCGAATCCTCCTGCTAGTCTTTCGGATCCAACCTCGGCTCCAACCTTTTCCATCCCTTCTACAGGTTTCGGTGCTCGGATGTCCTCAGTTGAACCCGAGGGGGATACATCGGGGCTTCAGGCTTCGGCTCTGGGTCTCCCCCTTGGTGCTTCGGCTAGGGGTACTCCGACTCCGGTCATGGTCTCGGAGGCGGGTTTTTCATCCGATTCTGGTGGACCTGCCTTCGAGGCTATGAGGAGCGCGCTGGCCAAGTCCATAGTGACTTCACCTGAATTGGCAGCTCCTTTCCTGGACGCTGCGACTAGAGCTTCTGGTGCCCCCCGTCTCTGGACAGCGGGGCTCCTAGGCCTGAGGATACCTCAATTGGTCCCCTACTTTCTGAGGGCCCTTCAGAGTCCGTGCCTGAGGAGCCTCCCAGGAAGAAGTTGTGTAAGAGGAAGCACGTAGACTTCCCAGATGAGTCTGTCACCTTGGACACCGACCTCGATGATGCAGAAGGGTCCCCGAAGTCGTCCTCTGATGATGTCTCGTTCTCCGATATCCTGGAGATCTTGAGACAGCGGGGCGACTGGCCATCCAAAAACCCTTCTGAGGAGGAGTCAGTCTTCCTCAAGGCCTTCAGAGCCCAGCCTTCCGCCTCCTGGGTGTCTCCACCCTTCGATGAATTATTGGATCTTATTTGTCGAAGGGTGTGGGAACACCCTGACTCTGTGGAGCAAGTTCCTAGCCTCCCCAATAAGTTCTTATCTGCGCCTCCTGGAAAAGAATTTTTGACCAAGGGAGTACCTGTGGATGCTATGGTGGTGGCGTCTGACACTCAGCAGGATGTGGCAGAGGCTTCTACTTCCATCCATCCTGCTAATAAGGAGTCTAGGAGTATGGATAGGTATGGGAAGCGTACCCTGTCTTCAGCGACCTTTACCTTGCGGTCGCTGAATTACTTGTGTCATTTTACGCGGCACCAAAGGGATCTCATAAAGGAGTTGGGAGATACCCTGTCGGGTAACTTGCCTGAGGCGTTGGCCCAGTCTGTTAACGCCCAGCTGTCTACCCTTTCTTCCATTGTCAACTCGTCCATGAGGCTCGTATCTTATGCAGCCGAGGGCGGTAGAGAGCAGTTCGGGCGTAGCCCTCAGGAGGCAAGCTTGGATGCGCTTGTGTCATTTTGCGGAGGCTTTCAAGTCTTCTTTCATGGACGCCCCATTCGACGGGTCCTCCCTTTTTGGACCCAAAGTGAAAGACACCCTCACTAGATGTGAACAGGAGGGTAAGACTTTGTCTGCCGTTGGGGCCTGTTTTTCGCTTCCCACTAGACCTTATCCCAAGGCTCAGAGGGGAGGGAAAATGTGGTTCAGAAAGTCTCAAAAGTCTTCCCCTGCCCATCAAGGGACCCCCCCCTCCAGGGGCAGAGGAGGGGGGAATTTTAATGGAAGGCGTCGCCCTAGAGGCGGTGGAGGCCCCCGCAATACAGGAGACTGCGAGTCCTTTCGTGGTTCCTCCTACCAACGTCCCTGAGGGATTACCCGACTGTGCGTCTCCGGAGCCAGTCAGGGGTCATTTTTCGGAGTATCTTCAGGCCTGGGAGTCCATCACTCAGGATCGATGGGTGCTTCGTCTCATCACCGGAGGTTACACCATTCACTTTATACGTCCCCCCCCCCCCCCGCCATCAAGGAAAATCCCAGACGTTCCACCCAGTCAACGGGATCAGGCAGCAATAGAGGTCTCAAAGCTGCTAGAAAAAGGAGTCATCCAACCAGTCCCCTCAGACCAGATCAGATTAGGAACTTACTCAAGGTTATTTTTGGTGCCAAAAAGAACAGGGGACTTGAGACCCATTCTGGATCTCAGCCGTTTAAACCGCTTTGTAAAGAAGTCCAAGTTCCGAATGGTCACGTTGCCATCCATTTTCCCATTGCTGGAAAAAGGAGTATGGATGTGCTCCATCGATCTCAAGGATGCCTATTATCACATCAAGATAAACAAGGCTTCCAGGAATCATTTACGCTTCTGGCTGGGAGCCAGTCATTTTCAATTCTGGGCCCTGCCCTTTGGTCTCACCACAGCCCCCAGGGTGTTCACCAAGTGTCTGGCAGTGGTGACAGCTCACCTGAGATGTCTAGGATTCCAGGTGTTTCCTTATCTAGACGACTGGCTCCTCACCGCCCCCACCAGGCATCTACTTGATGTTTATCGTGCATACAGCTGCAGTCATAACAGATGGGTTATCCTGCCGTCAGGCGGGTCCTCGGTCGGCCGAATTCCAAAGTCTAGGTCCGGTGTCGGTTGTCGCTTCTTCCCTGACGTCAGTGCGGCAGGGGTATAAAAGAACCAGCCAACGTCATCTTCTTCAGTCTTTCTTGCCGCGCGGTGCCCGAAGCAGAAGCAGTTCGCAAGTGCCGGTCGGCCAGCTCCTGAGATTTACGAAAATATTTCAGCCGAACTCTTCTTGAAAGCTAAGTACCCGGTTGGGGAAACTTTTCTTGCCTCAGACCGATGTCAGACAAAGTTAATAATTGCATTTCATGTGGGAAGCAAATACTGCATAAGGATTTCCACTCTTTTTGTATTCCTTGCTTAGGCCCAGACCACGACGTCTCGGCCTGCCGTTTTTGTGCTAGATTCAACAAACGCACTATTAAGCGTCGGGCGGAGTTCGCCCTTCACTATTTTGGTAAAACATTTAATTATATTATGTCGTCGGATACTCCGACTCCAGTTTTGAGTAAAAGACGCAAAGATAAGGACCGACATACGAGGTCCGCGACTTCTACTGACACCATGCTAAGGCCGACTACCGGTTCTTCGGTTCTCAGCGAGGCGCCTACGCAGTCCCTGAGTACCGATGACACTTCATTACCGGTGTCTTCTGTGCCCGCGGTCGCAGGCTTCTCGGCCCCCATTCCGACTACAGATACCGACGCCACTTTTGGCGGGGAAACCCAGAGTTTAGACAGGCCTGCCATTTCTCAAGGTGTCTTCAGGCCTTCCTCCTTCTCTATTAAGGCTTTCACAAAATCTAAATCAGCCATGAAAACTAAAAAACAAGGATCACAGACCCCCTCTCAAGGCCCCATGCCTAAAAAACAGACGCTCAAAGTGGCTGAGGACTTGATTACTCTTATCAGGGGTTCTCAACCCCCCTCGGACAAAAGGCCCAGATTAGAGGAAGACTACCCTTCCTCAGATCAAGCCTCTATTACCTCAGAACATTCTGAGGACCAGGATTATACTTATTCCCCTTTTGAAGACTCTGATGCAGAGGAGTCTATTCCCTCGGTCTCCCCCCTGAGGACTACTCCTTTGGGGAAACCCTACATACTTTGAGGGAACACTTTCACTGGGAAGGCCAAGATTACTCAGATTCCAAGAAAAGGCTCAGGGATTTTCTCTTGCTCCCCCAGCATAGGCCTCTGGCTATCCCTCCTGTCTTAGATATATTAGATGATGTGTACACAGAAGCCAGCCTCAACCCAGATTCTTTACCTCCAGCTCCTGTTAAGCCAGACAGGTATTACTGGGTTCCGGATTCTCACCAGTTCCTTTACAAAAGCCATACTGCTGACCCAGAAACTATTTCACAGGGTCCCAAGGGAATTGAGGCCTCTACTGCTAAAAACCCATTACCTTCAGAGAGAGATTCCAGAGCTTTAGAAAGGTGGGAGAAAAAAGTGTATACCTCGGCCACTCTAACCATGAGGGCATTAAACTGTCAGTTCCATATGTTAAAGTATCAACAGTTTTTATTATCTGAGTTGAAAAGTAAAATGACACAACCTGAGCAACCAGATTTAAAATAGTTGCAGGATTTGTTGCATAGTGCAGAGCAAGTGAGTAAACATACCTTGCAGTGTGGTTTTGATGCTTTAGAGGCCTCATGTAGAGCTGCTGTTACAGGGTCTGTCATACGTAGACATGCTTGGCTCAAAGAACAAGCCCTACCAGATCATGTCAAAGCTAAATTACTAGATGCACCTCTTCAAAAAGATGTATTGTTTGGTGTTAAAGCTGAGGAGGTACTAAAGAAAATGGAGGAAAAGGTGAGATCAATGCAGACAGTGAAAGATTTCCTGCAGGCACAACCTCCACGTTTCAGCAGAAACTGGCCTTCAAAAAAATGGTCCTTTCCAGCCACGGACAGACCTCAAAGAGGCAGATACAGGCGCCCGAGAGGTAGAGGGCAATCTCAAGGATCATTCAGAGCCAGGCAATGGCAAGCACCAACCTCAAGAGGTGGAGAAGATAGATCACAGTCATTCAGAAAACAGACACAATGACTCTCCCCTTTACCTGCCAAGCACAGCTTTAATGGCAGCACCTTTAGGTGGAAAAATGGCATTATTCTCAAAAAATTGGCATATTGTCACAAAAGACAAATGGATCCTGGACATTATAGACAGAGGCTACAGATTCCACTTTCACACCCTTCCAAAAATGAGAGGCATGCCCAACCTGCCACAAAATCAAAGGGCAGAGGCACAAAAACAAATTTCAGCTCTCATGGACATGAAAGCTATTCAGGAGGTGCCTGCAAAAGAACAAGGTCAAGGGTTTTATTCCAGACTATTCCTGGTACCAAGGAAAGACAAAGATTGGAGACCTATTTTAGATCTATCCATCCTAAACACACATTTACAGGTACCAAAATTCAAGATGCTCACATTACAGCAGCTTCTTCCCATGCTGGGCAAGGAGTCTTGGCTGGTATCATTGGACCTCAAGGAGGCATACCTGCATGTCCCTATCAGACAAGATTGCAGAAGATACCTCAGATTTCTTGCAGGTTCAACCCATTATCAATTCTCTGCATTGCCCTTTGGCTTATCTACTGCGCCCAGAGTGTTTACGAAATGCCTGGCATCAGTAATTGCCTTCTGCAGACTTCAAGGAATACAAATATACCCATATCTGGACGACTGCCTGATCCAAGCGGACAGCAAGGACATACTTCTGAAACATCTGGCGTTTGTAATAAGACTGTTGAACTTTCTGGGATACACAGTCAACAAAAAGAAATCAAAGCTAATACCCTCTCAAACAGTAATGTTCCTGGGTGCCAGCTTGAATACAAACACCCAGATGGCCTACCTCACGCCAGACAAACAAGGGCAACTATCTCAATACTTCAGCAAATTGGCAACCTTCACCAGGCTGACTGCAAGGAAAGTCCTGCAGGCTCTGGGATTCATGGCATCTTGTATCCTGCTGATCCCATGTGCAAAGCTGCATATGAGGAAACTTCAATGGTACCTAAAAAACTTATGGTCTCAACACAGCCACAGTTTGGAAACAATTATACCACTCATTCCATGTCTTCAAAAGGAATTTCTGTGGTGGGCTCAAGCATGCCAAAGAAACAAAGGTCTCCCTTTCTGCATACCTCAAGCAAATCAAATCATCACAACAGATGCCTCGGACTACGCCTGGGGGGCACACATGAAAGATCAGTGCATTCAGGGAAAATGGTCCCAAAAAGAGAAGCACCTGCACATCAACCAAAAGGAAATGCTAGCAGTGCAAAATGCTATTATGGCCTTCAAAGATTTACTGCATCCAGGCCAGCTATTGATAAGGACAGACAACACCACAGTGATGTGGTACATAAACAGGGGGGAACTCATTCATATACCCCCTGTGCAGACTAGCAATGACCCTTTGGAACACAGCTTTGGAATTGCAAATCCAACTTCAGGCACAATTCCTGCCAGGGAAGGAAAACACACTGGCAGACAGCCTAAGCAGAAGTATGACAGATCCACACGAATGGAAGTTGCATCCTTAGGTTTTCGCAAAGATAACTCAGGCATGGGGACAGCCAGACATAGATCTCTTTGCTACCCACAGAAATTACCAACTGAAAAAATTTTGCTCAAAGACCTATCATCCACAGGCCTGGAAAGTGGACGCACTCTCCTTCAACTGGACAGCATTGACAGTCTATGCCTTTCCGCCTCTCCCTCTGCTGCCCAAAGTTCTATTAAAAGCCAGAGCAGAGAGGCCGAAAATGATTCTCATTGCTCCAGACTGGCCAAGACAACACTGTTATCCACTCCTGAAGAGCCTGACGCATTCCCCACCATGGATCCTACCTCTAGTTCCTCTTCTGTTGTCCCAGCACAACTTCAAAACTCTTCACAGCCAGCTCAAAAACCTAAATCTAGCCGCATGGAGAATCCCTTGATTTCACAACAGACCCTCCTCTCCAAGGAGGTGCAGGATGTCATGTTGGAGGCCAGAAGACCTTCTACTAGAAAAGCCTACTCCGCCAAATGGAAGCGGTTTTGTGCCTGGAATCAGAACAAGGGCCAGAATCCTTGGGTAATGAATATACCTCAAATATTACAGTACCTAGCTGAGATGTTAAACGGTGGACTTTCCTTCTCCTCCATAAAAATCCATGCTTCAGCCATTTCTGCACAATACAACACAGATCCTCCTTTATTCTCTCATCCTCTCTTAAGACAGTTCCTCAGAGGGGCTAAGAATATAAAACCCCCAAGGAAACCACCAGTCCCTGCTTGAGGCCTCAACTTCATATTGGAAAAACTGACCCTTCCTCCATTTGAGCCAGCTGCTTCAACAGAACTACAATATTTGTCATGGAAAACAGCCTTCCTTCTGGCTATCACCTCAGCATGCAGGGTTTCTGAACTACAAGCCCTCATGGCTGTGCAACCTTTCATCATTTTCCATCAGGACAGTTTCCTTACGAACCAACCCTACCTTTATGCCAAAGGTAGTATCCAGTGTAGCCTTGAATCAGACTATCCACTTACCTACAATTTTACCCTAACCCACAAAACAAAGGGGAAAGACTACTGCATTCCTTGGACATTCACAGACAACTACGTTATTATTTGGACAGGACAAAGCCATTCAGGAAATCCAAGCAACTCTGTGTGTCCTATGCTACAGGTGCTCAAGGAAAGGCTATCTCCAAACAGACAATCTCAAAATGAATAGCCCACTGCATACGCTTTTGTTACTCATTTCATGGAAAAGCTGTGCCTTCAAGCATCAGGTCCCACTCCACAAGGGCCACAGCTACCTCTGCAGCTTTCCTCAGGGGGGTTCCTACCAAGGACATTTTGGAAGCAGCCACTTGGAGTTCAGTGCACACTTTCTCCAAACACTATCACCTTCCACTTTACTCAAAATCTAGAGCGGGATTTGCCACAGCTGTCTTGCAGGGCATCCTTGCTCCTCCTAGTTCCACTTAGTGCCTGCCACCCCTACTTAGCTTTGGGATTCTACCCATCTGTTATGACTGCAGCTGTATGCACGATGAACATAGTACAGTTTTGTACCTACCATAAATGTAGATGTTCGAGTGCTCATACAGCTGCAGTCCAGGTTTCCCTCCCTCCATCCCCTCTTAGGACAGGCCTTATGACAAACACCTTCTCATACAACCTATTTGGGGTTTTCTTTTATGGTGTATTTGCTTGCAAACTACTGTTTTTTGATTATTCTATATTGCATGACTACATAAGTTTATGTTTTGCAATCCTTCTGGCGGCACCTGACATCTGGGGCAAGAAAAACTGAAGAAGATGGCGTCGGCTGGTTCTTTTATACCCCTGCCGCACTGACGTCAGGGAAGAAGCGATGACAACCGACGCCGGACCTAGACTTTGGAATTCGGCCGACCGAGGACCCGCCTGATGGCAGGATAACCCATCTGTTATGACTGCAGCTGTATGAGCACTCTAACATCTACATTTATGGTAGGTACAAAACTGTACTTTCAAGCCACAAGAGCTACTGTCAAATTGGGCCACCTTCTAGGGATTTCATTCAGCTGGGCAAAATCTGTATTGCTGCCATCACAGCGTGTTGCCTTTATCGGCGCAGAGCTAGACTCTGTAGAAATGCGAGCTTTCCTACCAGCAGAGAGAATAAAAGTGTTACGGGCCCAAGTTCTGGCTTTACTACCCTGGGAAAAAGCCCAAGCCAGGATGGTTCTTCAGTTGTTGGGATCAATGGCGGCTACCATTCTTCTAGTTCCGCTAGCCAGGTTACACATGCAAATACTTCAGTGGCTCCTTTCGGCCCAGTGGGCATATCAGGAACGTCCCTTGTTCCATCCGATTCTCATCACGGAGAGATGCTGGCAGGATCTGCGTTGGTGGCTTCTCTCGTCCAACCTGAATCAAGAGAGACCCTTGAGCTCCCCGTCCCCTATTGCCACAGTAACCACGGACGCCTCCCAGATGGGGGGGGGGCATTATCTGGGCGAGACGGTCCAAGGGACATGGCAAGACCACGAGGTTCACTTGCATATCAGTGTTCTGGAGATGAGAGCGATGCTTCTAGCGTTGCAGGCACTTCACAGCTCTCTTCCCAGGGGAACTATTGTGATTCTTTCCGACAATATGTCAGTTGTCTGGTATCTGAACAAACAGGGAGGAACCAAGTCTTACCCCCTTTGCAGGGAGGCCATGAGAGTGTGGCATTGGGCAATCGCTTCCCAGTGCTTTCTAGTGGCAACGCACATTCCGGGGAAGTCCAATGTGATAGCAGACAGGCTGAGCAGAGCTATTCTGATGCCTGACGAGTGGTCCCTGAACGATCGAGTGGCTGCTCAGATCTTCTCCAGGTGGGGGCTTCCCTGCTGCAACCTCTTTGCCAGCCCCTTGAATGCGAAGTGCAGCGATTTTTTCACTCTGATCCCCCCACAGGGCAAGTCACCCAGGGATGCTCTAGTCCACAATTGGCCCTCCGGTCTGCTCTATGCCTTCCCGCCGGTCCCTCTTCTACCAAGAGTGATTCAGAAGGCTACCTGCTTGGGAAGCAAGATGATTTTGATTGCACCACACTGGCCCTGTCAAGTTTGGTTCCCCTTCCTTCGGAAATATGCGGTGGATGGTCCTTGGATTCTGGACCCAGCTCCAGACATATTGACTCATCAGTCAGGACAGTTCCATCCATCCCTACGAACTCTCAAGCTCGCTGCCTGGCTTCTCCACTTCCGACCTTAGTCAGACAGCATAGCTTTACCCCGGAAGTAGTAAATATTCTGTCTTCCTCCCACAAGTCTTCTACTAGGAAAATATACTCTAGTAAATGGAAGAGATTTGCATTTTGGGCTCAGCAACGTGATCTTGATCCCCTTACAGCCCCTGTGTCGGCGGTGTTAGATTTCTTAGCAACACTTTTTAGACAGGGTTCGGCTGCCTCCACTATAAAGGTTCAGTTGGCAGCAATCTCCAATTATCATGTTGCATATGAGCCTTCCCTCCTGGGTCATAAGCTGTGTAAAGCCTTTCTGAAGGGAGCCTGGTTGCTTCGCCCTCCGGTTCCGCAACCCGTTTTGCCATGGGATTAGGATGTGGTGCTCAGAGCTTTAACGTCTTCTCCCTTTGAGCCGGCAGCCTCTTGCGAATTGAAATTTTTGTCATGGAAGACTGCCGTTTTGGTAGCCATAACTTGCTTCAAGCCCTTTCTGTTAAACCTCCTTATTTGATTTTTCATAAGGACAGAGTTTCTCTGAGACTTAATCCTTCTTTTCTCCCTAAGGTCTTTTCTGCCCTTTGTCTCCACCAGTCTATTGAGCTTCCGGTCTTTTTTCCCACGGTTTTCCAACAAAGCGGAATACAAATTTCACCAGTTGGATGTGCATAGACAACTGAGGTTTTATTTAAATAGGACACAACAGGAGAGGAAATCAGATCAGTTGTTTGTGTCCTTTTCGGACAATAGAATTGGCAGATCTGTAACTAAGGGCACCATAGCTAAGTGGATTAGAGACTGCATCTCATTTATTTATGCATTAGCGGGTAGGGATCTTCCCTTTCCAGTTAAGGCGCATTCTACCAGGGCTATGTCATAACTTCAGTGGCCTTTCATGCTAGACTATCCATAGATGAGATATGTGCAGCGGCTACTTGGACTTCTCCACATACCTTTATTTCTCATTGCAAACTGGACTTCGCCTCTAGAGGTCGGGCTTCCTTTGGTTCCACAGTGCTCAGGAGTGTTTTCCAGTGAGCCTCCCAGGATTTAGGTGCTAGGGACGCTGTCCCGTCAGTAATGAATGTAGGCAAGATAAGATCACATTACATCTTTTAGTTATGTACTTACCATAACGATAGATGTATGTGATCCATCTCGCCTACATTCTTATGTACCCGCTCTCCTTCTCCCTACCTGTTGGACTTGGAGGAAATTTGTATTCTGATCCCTCTGAGGATATTATTTTTTTCTCTTCTCTTACATATATTCCCTTGTGGTGTGGTGTATGTGGGAAGATAATATTGGGGCAAACAAGAGGTTTGGGCGTGGTGCATCCTGGGATACAGGGTTAGCCCAGCCAATGAGAGACTTTGCGCTAGTTATAGCGGCCGAGTCGGAGCTGATCAGTAATGAATGTAGGTGAGATGGATCACATACATCTATCGTTATGGTAAGTACATAACTAAAAGTTTTATATATTACTGTTACAGAATACATTGTAAACATTTGTATCTTTGTACAGGTACAGACTAACGTTTGCAGTCTGTTTTACATAAAATTTCACAAATGTCTGCTGTATAATTAACTGTCTACATAGGTTCATAAGAGGTCACTAGGCTAATGGCCCTCCAGCCTTTATAAGCCTAGCCATGTAAACCACCTGTGTACCCTACTTTGACTGTAGTTAAATGGTTATCAGAGCGATTCTGTGATCAACACCAACTGTCCCTGTCCATGAGGGACATAAGTGCCACCCCCTGGGGTATGGTCATCCATCCAGTTGTCAAAGTTGCTCTTTAATAGGGTCTTTGAGGAGCTTTGCTTTATATGAAATGGGAGCTTATTCCAGAGGAGCGGCAGTCTCTGGGGGAGGTGTGTGTGTCTCAACAACATGTTTTGTTAATGTCATAGGCTAGGTTAAGATCCCTGGAGCGAGTGACCCTTGTCCCATTTGATTTGCAGTTGTGTAGCATTTCCATTAGGGTAGAGTCAGAGACTGCTCTGTAGGCCAGACACTGGTCACTTCTCAGCAGCCTGCATGATACAGAGTAGAGTGACAGGGCTTTCAGTATTTTCACGTAAGTCACGTTTTGGAGGCTGTAGATTCTCTTTGTTAGAAACCTCTGTGGTCTCCAGTTGCTTCAGGTGTCTGAGATACATACAGAAGGTAGCATTGTGCTCAATTAGTGGTCTGATAAGGGTAGAGTACAGTGGGGCTATAATCTCTATAGTCTTGGATGCGATGCCAATATTTATGAGATGTGCAATGTAGAAGGTTTTCTGTACCGGTATGAGCTCATGGCGATCGAAGGCTCACTTGCTATCAACCTGTGTTCCAAGTCTCCCATCACTGGGTTTGAGCTTAGAGAGGTGCTATCTATATCATAATTATGATACTTTGCTAAAGGGGATAATGAGGCATTTTTTTGTGTTAGTTTTAGTCCTTGACTTAATCATTTGTCTGGATCAGCCCCTTCTATAATATGTTTACATTGTTGGGGGACTCAATGATTGCACCTAGTTTGCAGTCATCTGCAGACTTGGTACACCATGGGCCATTTACTTTCATCTGCACCTCAGAGAAATAGATTACAAACAGTAGAGGGCCCAGCACAGATCCTTGTGGTACCCCAATGGTAACTGGTCTACTGGTGGAGGTGGACTCCCCAACTTTGACAGTGTGCATTCTGTCGGTGAGCCAATTGGCTACCCATTTAATGATGCACAGGTTAATTCCCAGCTGAGAGTTGCTCAGTGATCCTGAGTGGGGAATTGTGGCTAAAGCCTTGGCTAAATCAAAATATGTGGTATGTATTGCTTTGCCTTCATCCAGGGCTTTGGTGACATTGTCAAATTCCACCAGATTTAATAAGCAAGATCTACCCTTGATGAAACCAAACTGGGTTGGTTCAAGAGTTTGAAGGTTACCTGTATCCTTGTTGATGAGGTCCACGATGATTCATTTCCATGGCTTTGCAGATAAGGCTGGTTAGGCTTATGGGTCAATAGTTTCCTGGATTGGTTGATGGACTCCCTTTGTGCAAGGGGATTATTGTTGCTGTTCTCCACTCTGTTGAAACAAAAGGTTATGGTTAAAGAGAGTGCCAAGTGGTTCTGCTAGATCTTGTTTTAGATTTGTTTAGTAAGCAACATGGGTTGTTATCTGGTCCCGTAGAGGCTGTGTTTTTGGCCTTGGAGAGTACTTGTATGACTCTTTGGAGATGCTCTGTAGAGGACTGGTGTTAGGAATGCTTTGGGGTATGGCTGCTGGGGACAGGGGGATGATGTTATTAGTAAATCTGTCAGATAGCAAGTTGGAAATTTCCTCAGGTTCATTGTGAGTGGTGCTGTCCAATATAAGGTTCAGCACACAGCTGGGCATTCCCTTTTAGGTTTTGAAGGTAACTTACCTTATGGTTGTCCTTAGCTAGGGATGCTAATTTAATCTCATACCTAGCCTTAGAGGACTTTACAAGATATCTGATGTGCTTCTCAAAGCTGTGGAGGGTATTCTTCCTCTGTTGAGTAAGTTCTCTCGTGTTCTTAGATATCAGTTTTTCTTTTGTTATATCACTGTTTATACTTACAGTTCACCAGGGTGGCTTGTTTTTTAGGAGAATCTGGTTTTAGTCATGTCAGATACAGCTGAGTCAGTATGTTTAAGTGGCTATACAGGGCATTTGTGCACTCTTCTGCATAGGAGCATTGTTGGCTGTGTTAGCAGGGGTTTGAAACTTTTTATACCATTGCTTTGTAGGCTATAATTTGCTTTGGAGAAATGTTTCATTTTTTTGCTCTTGTGGGGGTGTCTGGTCTGATCTTTACTTTAAATTATACTGATTTATGGTTTGACTTTACCAGAGAGGTCATCACCCAAAGGGTAGTGCAGTGATCCCCCCCACAGGTTGGTGAGCACTTGGACTAGTACATTTGAGCCCCTTGTGGGGGTGCAGACCAGCTGTTCCAGGGCATTTGAATTAACAAAATCCAGGAACCTCCGAGCAGTTGTGTTTGTGCTCATGTAAGTCACCCAGTTGATGGAAGGATAGTTGAAATCTCCCACAACCAAGGTGTTTGGCTGTATACTGAGTGACTGTAGCAAGTCCAGGCAGGCAGTGTGCTTCTCCTGGTTTATGGTCGTGTACCTGTATTTAGCAATGATGTGGTAGTGTATTTTGTCTATAGTTATTTGGACCTGGAGTAGCTCAAGAGATTTGTACTGTTTTACCAGTCTCGAGGTGTTTTTAGATTTAATCTATATGGATGCACCTCCACCTTTGGTTCTTTCACTTTAGTTTTGAGGTCTGAACATGTGAAATGCACTGTAGCCTTGTATGGCTGGGGTGTTCTCTGCAGTCTTGAACCAAGTCTCAATGACTGCACAGATGTTTGCATCTTCTAAGGTGAGGAGTGCTTCCAAGAGTGCCGTTTACTGTTTAGGCTCTTAGCTTTAAGCAGCATGAACTTGAGTTTGTCTGTAGTGGATTTCTTTACATTGGAAGTTTTGTCTTTTTGACATTTCCTAAAAAAGGCAATGTGCAGGAGGCAGGCATCTTTGCCAGTGTCCAAAAGCCTTGAGGAGACAGGCAAAGGCCATCTCTGACAAAGCAGCGTTTTCTATCAACCATGTCTTCACAGGCTGCCAGATACTGGCTCCCTCTGGAGTGATACCAGAAGCTATGCCAGTTACTGAAATCAATCATTTTTGTCTGTATAATGGCATCATCCTAGGTGAAGGTAGAATGCTGTTTAGGACTAGGGGCATACTTGCCTGGAACACATAGTCTGAGAGTTCAATCATGTTTCTCTCTCTCTTTCTCTCTCTGTCTTCATATAGTGCAGAGAGATATGTCTCAAGTCATTCACTCCAACATGTACTATGACAAAGTCATAATGGTATTTGTTGCGGCGTGACTTGAGTGTGTGCATGATTTGACAGATCCTGGCACCTGACAGGCAGCGGACCATGACCTTCTCCTTGTCCAGCCAAGTGAGGGGGCATCTCTGTGTCGCACTGTTAATATGCCTGTGACTAGGACATTAGGTTTTGAGGTGTTTTGCCTTAGGGGCTTAATTGTTTAGACATTGGTATGTGTGTTATGTGTAGTGGTGGATTCTGTTTGTGTACCAGTATGTGTAGGTTGCTTGCGCTTGGGAGGTTTCTGGTCTTTTGGTAGACTGTTAGTGAGTACCTCAGCGTATGTGGGTTTGTGTGTCTTGACGTTATCTTTTGTGAGTGGAGAGGTGTGTGCGCTTACAACCTGTTTGATGTCTTGTTTGTTATGTGAAAGGACTGATTCTTGCTACATGGTATAATTACGTCTCTTACCATACTGTATTTGTTTGCTTTAGGAGCAAGTGGTTGTCAGTATACATGAGGCAATTGCTACATTGTTTCAAGATGCCCATGTCAATCAGGCTGTCTGGAGAAATGTTGGGAAACTAACTGTCCATAGCAGCAGGTAATTCTCAAGTACTAATTTGTGAGGGAAAATTAGATCCGCTATTTCTCTGGGATTAACAATGGGACTTATTCTACAGAAGATCAGGGATGAAAAGTGGGGGGATGCTGTTCAGTGCTCAACTGAGTTGCCTGCAGTGCAGAAGTATGCAGCTGCATTGCCTGCAGAGCAGCAGGGAACCCGGGAGGGTTTCACTAACTGATGTCTATGGAAAAAATGATTTCTAAGCATTTTGCCTACCCAGGGCACTGCTAACCCCCCTTCCATTGTGCACAGCTGCACGCACGAGGGATGGAACAGTTTTAAACTTTTCTGCCAATAGGAAATCAGCAATCCCCAGCTCAGAAAAGGCTACATCCACACTCTTCTTGCCATAAGGGTGCAGGGGAGCCCTTTTTAATGTAAGATGACTGTGTTTGAGTTTGTGTAGAGGTTTCATAGGTTAGTACTAGGCTAACTGCCCTTATCGGCCATTTCAAGCCTAGTCAATTACCCCATGTGAGAATCAAACCCTGCACCTTGCATCTGTAAGGTGAACACCTTAACCATTATGCCATCCTTCCATCCTTGAAACACAGGCTAAATTCAGCAAGTCTGGATCTAGTCTGTGCTAACTAAGCAGTATTTCAGTGCAAAACAAGTGCACGTAATAAGGAGACACACAGTAAAATCAGTCAAAAAGGCACAAATTAATGCAGAACAGTAAAATACAGATGTAAAAGTACAGATCAAACTCAAAATAAGTTTAATTTCTTGTTCTTAGCTTTGGATGGCTTGGATTCAAGCAGACAGACCTCATCTTGAATTGATGTAATGTAATTTGTTTACTTGTTCTGATTAGGTGGACTGTCCTGCATTGAAGCAGGAACATTTGTGCTCAGCTGTGAGTTACTATACAAACCTTTTGAAGTCTGTATTCTAATGCCTTGTGGTAGCCTGCTTCAAGAGGCTTTGTAGCTACCTTAGCAAAGGCTTCTTCTCTGAGTGTGTTGATGAAGGGAGGTCTTGCCAGAGTTATAGTGACTTGTGTAGTTGAGTGAAGGGATAGTCTATGAATCTTTGATGCAGTTTGTGAGATGGAAGTGGACAGAAGTTGTAGTTGAAAAGCTTGAATAGCATTCAGTTTAGTAGGAGTGTTGTTCAGGCTGTAAAAGGAAGCCTTCTAGCCCTTTGTAGAGTAGCGATGTTTGTTTGAACTAAAGAGGGTGATGAATCTGCATATTCTGGTGGCGATTTGCAAAATGTTTATGCTGTGTGAGGAGTTGAGTGCCATCAAGCCAATTTTAGGCATCGTCATTTTTTAGAGAAAGCTTTCTTAGCTCTGAGAGGAAGAATGTTGGAATATTTGTAAAGAAGTTTTAGTTTGGTGAGGATAACCTGTTCTGTGTGAATAAAAATATTAATTGTTGGTCTAGTAAGAGATGTAGGTATTTC
This sequence comes from Protopterus annectens, assembly GCF_019279795.1. Classification (NCBI taxonomy): domain Eukaryota; kingdom Metazoa; phylum Chordata; order Ceratodontiformes; family Protopteridae; genus Protopterus; species Protopterus annectens. Next base: position 1,599,344,409 of record NC_056739.1, read on the forward strand.
TGTTGGCTTACTGACTGAAGGAGCGATTCTGGTGTGTTTTTATGAACAATCAGGATTCTGGCGTGTTTTTATGAACAGAGTATGAATTAGATGTAAGATTTTGGTATGTCCCAAACAGAATTTTTCTTTCAGTTCAAGGTGAGTCAGTATCTGCTTGCCAATTCCACAAAATAGTCAAGTTGTTGTGTTGATGACCCAACTCTTATGTAATGATGTATATCCAGTATTCAGCCTATACCATTTCTTTGCCCGTTATGGTTTGCTTGAAAAATTATGATACTGTATAAATGTAATCCAGGCTGAACCTGCAATTGATCTTGCTAGGAGTGCTCTACCCCTGTAACCAAAATGGAAATAAAGTAATTTATTCACAAATGAGAATCTGGTTTAGACTGGTTGAGTTTAAATACCAATAGAAGGTTATTTATAAATATTGTGAAAAATGGTAAGCTAAAAATAGATCCTTGTTGAAAATCTTACACTGCCAGCATTGCCCAACTCAACTGCTTAAAAAAATGTTAAGAAGCATGACAAAACCACATTGCCCAAGCCAAAGTCATGGAAGGTATTAAGCTGTAGTTATGGTTTTAGAGAACCAGTTTACATTTTTCAAACTGTTCAGTGAGGTCCAGTGGCTCACTGTTTGAATCCTTCATCCTCCAATGCCTAGCTATGCAACTCTGAGCAAGTCACTTAAATAGACAGCACTCATGTAATGAGTCTGAAAAAAGGTCCTTTGAGATCAGTGCTCTAACCTGACAAACAAATACAAATAAAATAAAAATAAATGCATCAATTAAGAGTTTCCCTGTGATTTTTTTTTTGCCGTTTTTCATGGTAAGAAAGAAAAAAACATTTTTTTAGAGTTAAACAACATGCCATACATGGACCGACTCCGAGACCTGTCACTGTATTCTGTATCCTACAGACTGGTAGGAGGTGATTTGTGCCTGGCATACTCTGACCCAATACTGATGGATTTATTGTAGATCAGCAAGTCAAATGGCATCGCAAATACTCTGTATAGGGATCTAAACCTCTTCTGCAACATCTGCAGAATGGTGTAGACAGGTGTATCTCGCAGGGGACTGCTGCTGTGGAACAGACTCCCCATCCACATAAAACAAAGCTCATCCCTGTCAATATTCAAGTGCAACTTGGATATATGGACAAGAAACAGAAAATTTACACCAGGACTGCCTCCTATGTTACTAATGGATAGAGGAAGCTCTTAAATGCTTTATCCCATGCATGGGTCCCCTCAAATTATCTATGGTATGATCCCAGTTATTCTCATTTGGAGTAATATATAATTATCAACCATGGGATGGAAAACTCCAATCTCTAACCAAATGGGATATGTTAATTTGAGCACAAAAAGGGAAATTGGCTAGAATTAAAATGGCCAGCAAGGGCAGCTAACCTAGTTCTTTACCTATGAATCTGTGGTATTTTAAATGTTGTTTGTAGAATATCCTTGCCAAAAGCTGTTAATTTATTAGACAGGAGATCATATTTAAAAAATGTATTCCATTAATTAGTTGTACTGTAGTTTGTTTCAAGAATCTTTGCATGGGCATTGAATGGCTAGTGGTCCATAGTGTTCTTTAGAATTTTTAATTTGAGGACTAGATAAGAAAGATATTGGCATGTTTGCAGCTGTAAATGACAGTTCTGGTGACATGGGTTAAATTGTGTGTGTGTGCATTTATCTGTATATGTGTGTGTGTGTGTGTGTGTGTGTGTGTGTGTGTGTGTGTGTGTGTGTGTGTGTGTGTGTGTGTATGTGTAGATATATATATACAAGTACCTGCACACACCCACAAATACACACGGCATGGGGGTTGGGAGTATTTGTTGTTGAAATGGACTTTTTTGTAGATTTGTGAATGTCTGTTTTCTAATGCTTTAATTTTGTGTTGTAAGTGTAAAACTTGTTTATCTTAATTTTGAAGCTGCCAAGTAACTATGAATTTGTGCTTGCGCCTCACATTGTGACTGAAAAGTCTCCCTGAATCAGTCCATTGACCCATTTAACAAAGTTGAATTAAATAATGAATTCTTCTCCCCTTCATAGGCTACATTTACCCTTTCACTCTGTTAAAGTCTTGAAACCTTTTTTTGAGCATTCTTTTTCAGAACGCAAATATGGGTGTGTGTATTTTGTTGGTTTGTTTTGAAGACTCACTTATGTGTTGCTTATGGCTTGGCATCCTATTTTGCTCAGGCCAGTGCAGTGATCCTGCTTTGACTTGAGTTTCTTTCTAGATGAACTTGTCCCTTTACTGTAGCTGAGGAAACAGGTTTTCACAAATGACCTGTGGGGAAGAGTTCCAGACATATATAAGTTTTGCTGAAATTTTTATTGCAGTCATCCTTCAGCATTTACCTGGAAAAGCTGCAGTTGCAACTGTATTAGCAGGTTTTGGTTCTTAGATTTTTTTTTCTTTATGTTAAATGATTGTGTATTATCCCCCAGAATCCATTCCGTCCTCATCCTTGAGGGGCATGGATGCTACAGCTTTGTCTTCCTTTTCTGAGCCAGGTGTAGAGTGGTGGCAGAAATCGCATCTTGCTTTCTTTGGTGGTGTAAGATATCCAAGAGACACTGACATCTCCCTCTGAAATATGAGGCCACAAGTGGTGTTATGGGTCCTCCAATGAAAAAGTTTCCTCTTCTGCTTGTGATGGATACTCTGGGACATATTTCTCCTATGCCTGTGATGGGCATGTTGATTGCCCTACATCTCCCTCTACTGTAGTATCATTTTTCAGTGGAGTCAGTGTCAGGACAGTGTAAGTTATGTAGGAGACTGTTGCTGAGACTGCTGACACTAAGGCAAGCTCCTACTCCTCCGGTTAGTGTAAATTATGGGAAGCTGTTAGGGGCCATCATTTCGGCATAGCAGCAGTTTGGTGGTGCTTGTCCTGCACTTCAGACTGGAGCTAGCAAGCCCTTACCACTTGTGCCATTTATCGCCAGCCCCACAGATCCTTGCTCTTTGGCACCTGCCATTTTGGCACTGAACTCCTTGAAGGCAGCATTGATTAGATTCCTCCTCTTCAGTTGTAAATTTTTCAGCGTTTGCCTTGATACCAAGTCTGCTGGTGAACTGTAGTGACAAAGTCCAAATCCATTGACTGCTCCTTTTGAGAATGAGGATTCAGTATTAGTGTTGATGACTGCCCTGTTGTCTTAAATATTTGTGTTGGTTCTCTCTGCTTATGCTGGCAGGTGCTTCACTCTTGATGTAGACCTTGCCTTCACCTTTAATACTGCATCTTCAGCCTTCTCCTTTTTGATCAATTCCTACTCCCCAGTTCACCAGTCAGCTTTAGCTCTGGCTTTGTTGTTCGACCTAGCCTTTTCTGCTGTTCTGTCTGTCTCCTAGATTCCCAGGTAAGATGGTAGGATGAATTATTATTGTGACATTCAGTCATCGACTCTAGACGATAGAACTTTCCCATCGGGATCATCCCTCCTTCCACCTAGAATGCCTAAAATGACTAGATGCAAGAGGAGGCATATGAGTTTCTCTTGGTATTCCCACACACTTGGACTGGCTGAAGATAGACATCATAGATTCCCCAGCGTCCCCTCAAGATGACTCAGGTTTGAGGAGATTCTGGAGATGATGCATAAGGTGTGGCCCACTGACCCTGTGTCATTCCAAGAAAGGACTCTCCTGAGGTCCTTCTTCGTATTCTCCTGAAGTCCTTCTTGTCCACAATGTGGGTAGTTTCAGCAGTCTCAGACATTGTCATGGTGACCACCAAGGCTGCTTTGTTCACTCCTCACATAGTGCCATCCAGTTCTGAAGTTGGAAATCAAAGTGTAGTATTCTCTCGGGGATTCTGCTTTGTTGGCTTTGCAGGGTGGCTGCACATTGAGTAATAGCTTCATTCTAGCTCTCCCACTGTGAGAAACTTAGCAGAGGCGGCCAGTGGACTTTTGTGTTTCTGGGTAAATTGCACTACCTGGATGCCAAGAAAAAAGAAATACAGAGGATCTGAAGGAAAATCGGCTACAAAAGGTGAGGAAAAACACTGACTGTGAGAAGTACTGCATCTGTTCAGCAAAAAGCAGTGCAAGCTCCAGACATGACTTCTAGTAACCTAAAGGAAAGCATAAGACAGCTGCATGCAGACCTGATTAAAATAAGCAAAGCACTGATGGAGTATATCAACTTAGACAACAGAAGGCTGGAAAAAATGGAAGAAGCTTTAAGTAGATATTCAGATGAGGTGATAAAATGCAAAAATCAGAAGTTGAAATGAAACAAAGGCTGGCTGAATCTGAGATAGCTCATGAAGAGATGTTTCAAAAATAATAGAATTAGAGGACAGAGCTTGTAGGGAAACATGAGATTTTCAGCTGTACCAGAGAAGCTGGAAGGAACAGACTGTATTAATTTTATGAAAGCACAAATAACTGTACTGGTGTTCAACAGCAGGAGTTGTTAATTGAAAGGTCACATTGTGTGTATGCTCCAAACCTGGCTGTGAGAAAGCAACCTAGACCTTTAATAGTAAAGACGCAATTGTACTAGCAAAATAAAAAATGATTCAGGAAGACAAAGTATTAAAAGTGGGAGGCAGCAGTGTGTTTGTGGAAAAGAATAACTCGTATAACAGGCAGAAGAGGAGTAAATTTATTTCACTAGTCAGGGAATGTTGAGCAGCTGGTGTGAGATTCAAATAGCTGTACCCAGCTGTTTCTCAAAATATTCTTCCCTGGAAGAACAAAATCATTTTTTGATGAAGTACATGCTAAGGAGGAAATACAAAATTGTCCAACAAAAAAGTGAGCTGCGAAACAAAAGGAGATTCTGCTTCTTGTTTTTCTGATGATAAAGACCAGAGAGAATCTGTGCCAGTGAAACCTTTTCCAATGTTTTCAATGGAAAATGCCGGAGAGAAGGAAGGGTGCATGAGAGTTGACTAGAAGAATCAAAAGTACCTTGTAAATGAAGCAGGGACAGATTTGGGAGGTGGAGATGACAGGACAAAAAAAACAGTAACTTGGAAATTGACAAATATGGGATTAAAAAGCAATAATTATAGTTGTGAAATATGACAGAACAAGAAAATCTGGAAATACTCAACTTTTTTGGACTTTGTTGGGAAATCTAAAGTATATATCCTACTTCATGTTGTTAATATTCAGAAAAACACTTGGAGGAGGAGAAGAGGAAGATGAAAGTTAATTGTAAGTAAAAGAAACATTTTCTTAATAGTGCCATTTTTATAGTGGATGATTTTCTTTGTATGCTATAAAGTAAAGTTTTCACAGTTTGAAGTGTAATAGGGATACTATTGTAAACAGGTGCTCAATTTTTTTCTTTCTTCCTTCTTTCTTTCTCCTTGTTCATAGGTAGGTACTAGGCTATTGGCCCTAGGGCCTATGTAAGCATAGCCGAAAAGGTACCCTGGCTTTCGCCACCCAAGAAAATTAGTTTCCTGTGCCCCTGTTGAACAGAGCCACAGAGGTGATCCCCGAGATGAATTTCCTATTCAATCATCAAAATTTTTCTTGAAGAGTGCTAATGAAGAGCTTTGTTTGATATCGATAGGTAGTTTGTTCCAAAGTATGGGAAGTCTGTGGGACAAGAATCTCTCCCTCCAGCATGTTCTGTTTATTGTGCTGACAAGGTTTAGGTCCCTAGAGCGTGTATATCAGAGGGATTGGGATTCTTTAAATGGAGCATGTCCAACAGCTCAGGGTTTGACATAGCTTTGTATGTTAGGCAGAGATCGCGTCTGAGTAGGTGATATGCGATGGAGTAAAGCTGGAGTTTTTTGAGATGGTCTCCGTAGGGCATCTCTTTGAGGCCAGTAATCCTCTTTGTGAGGTATTTCTGCAGCCTTTCCAGTTGTTATAGATGTCTTGTGAGGTACATACCAAAAGGGGCGTTGTACTCTATAACGGGTCTGAGTGACGAGTAGAGGGTAACAATGACCTCTTTTTTCCTGGATGAGAAACCTTTTGTGATGAGGTGTGCCATGTAGAAGGATTTCCTGACTACTGTGGCAATGTGATTATCAAAGGAGAGACTACTGTCCATCTGTGTCCCAAGGTCTCTTATCATACTTTCGGTGTTAAGGAGACTACCAACTATGTGGTAGCTCATGGGTACAGAGTTTTTACCAAAGGGGATGACAATGCACTTTTTTTGCATTGAGCTTGAGGCCATGGCTTTGACACCAGGCATCTGTCTCAGTGAGGCCCTTTTGTAGGATGTCCACATCATTAGGAGTTTTGATTATGGCTCCTAGTTTGCAGTCATCTGCGAACTTCTTTAGCCAAAGACCTTCTGTGTTAGCCTGTACTTCAGAAAGGTAAATACCAAACAGGAGAGAACCCAGGACTGAACCCTGTGGTACTCCACTTGTCACTGATCTGAAGTCGGATTTGGAGTGTGCTACTTTCACAGTGTGGGTTCTGTCAGTGAGCCAGTTGGCAAACCCATCTTGTGACATAGGGATTTATACCTAGTTTAATGAGTTTATCAATAATTCCAGAGTGGGGGATGGTGTCAAAAGCCTTGGCAAAATCTAGATAGGCTGTGTGAACCACCTTACCCTCATCTGCGGCTTTGGTGACTGCTTCAAAAAAGTCTATCAGGTTTAGGAGACATGATCTGCCTTTTACAAACACGAACTGTGTGGGGTCCAGAGTTTGGAGATTACCAATGTCTTTGTTTATAAGTTTCATGATGATATGTTACATGGCATTGCAGACCAGGCTCATTAGGCTAATGGGGGTGGTAGTTCTCAGAGTCTGTGGTGGCTCCCCTTGTGTGGAGTGGGATAACAGTCGCTGTGTGCCATTCAGTGGGCACAAAGCCTGAGGTGAGGCTATGATTGAACATGGTGCTTAGGTGGGGTGCCAGTTCATTCTGTAGTTCATGTAGAACTCAGCCTGGGATGTTGTCAGGTCCCATGGATGCTGTGTTCTTGACTTTGGAGAGCGTGGTTTTTACCTGTGCAGCCGTGATTACAGGAACTTGCATTCTTCAGGTATAGAGATGGGCCCTTTAGGGGGTGAGAGTGGGGTAAAGTTAGCACTGAACCTATCTGCCAGGATGTTGGCAATATCAGTTGGTTCTGTATATTTAGTGCCATTGTGCTGTAACTCAGAGTAGATCTGAGTGTTGCCATTGAGATTCTTGACATTGCTATAGAATGCTTTGTGGTTGTCTTTAAAATCAGTGGCGATTTTGTTTTCATAACTAGCTTTGGAGCATTTTATGAGGGATCTCAGCTTCTTACTGAGGCTGGCCAGGGAGTTCCTCCAATCATGGGATTTTACTCCTTTTTGCAACAGTTTCTTTCTTCTGTTGTAGAGTTTGTTTATGGCAGGGGGACCACCAGATTGGCTTCCTTTTTTTGGAGGATAGCATGTTGGTTCTGTTAGGTATAGCACGATCCATGCACTCATGTAAGGGCTTATAAAGTGCATTTGTGTAGGATTCAGTAGTCGTACCTCTATTGTCCGTCTGCATGGGTGTCGTGAAGTTTGACACTTCTGTCTTAAGAAGCGTGAAGTTGGCTTTGGAGACATTTTTTACGGTGGTTTCCCTAATGGGGGGTGGGGTGGGGGTGGGATGTGGCTGTCTAAAATGCTTAGCTTGTGGTTGGATTTAACCAACGAGGAATTGACCTGTGGTGTGTAACACCGGTCGCCCGTGTTGGTAATGACCAGGTCTAGGATATTGCTGCCCCTGGTGGGGGTGTGGATAAGTTTATCCAAGGCATTGGAATTTATGAATTCCAGAAAACGTTGAGCAAAAGAGTTGGTACATGAGTAGTTTTCCCAGTTAATGGTGGGGTAGTTGAAATTGCCCATTATTAGGGTGTTGGATTGTACCCTAATATTTTCCAGTGTATCAAGAAATGAGGAGTGGGAACCTAGGGCATGGTGGGGATCTGTAGCAAGTTGCAATTTAGATTGCGGTCTTGGCCAGAGTTAGTTGCACTTGGATAATCTTGGATGCATTATGCTGAGCAAGTAGCCTGGAGGTGTGGATATCCTTAATGAATATGGACGTGCATCTGCCTTTAGTGTTTTGGTCCAGGTTAGGTGGCAGAAAGGTGTGGTATGAATTATAGCCTGGTAATGCAGGGGTGCGCTCTGGAGCCTTGAACCAGGTCTCTGTCACTGCGGAGATGTCGATGTTTTCCATTTTAAGGCGTGTCTCAAGTGAATGTATTTTGATTTTAGACTTCTAGCATTACCCTCAGATTTTGCTTGCTTGTACCTGTTACGGTGGTGGATTTGTCATTTGAACCTTGCCTAAAAAAGGCACTATAGGGGTGGCAAGAGCCTTAGCCAGCGACAGGTGCAAGCCATCTCTGGCAAAGCATCATGGTCTGTCGATCATGTCATCCCAGACAGACAGATACTGGATCCCCTTAGAATGACACCAGAAGCTTAGCCAATTGTTGAAGTCAATCATTTTGTCTTTGTACTGTGGTATCATTCTGGATGATGGCAGGATGCTACTCAGGGCTAGGGTCCTACCTGCCTGGGCTACAAGATCAGAGAGCTCCTCCATGACTCTTTTCATATAGTTCCAGGAGGCAAGTCTCAGGTCATTCACATCAACATGGACAATGGCAGATTCATATTTGTACTTGTTGTGGAGTGACCTGAGTGCGTGCGTTATGTGGCGGATCCTGGCACCTGACAGGCAGCTGACAGTAACTTTCTCCTTGTTTAGCCTGGTGAGTGGAACGTCAGTGTGCCTTGACTATAGAGTCACCTATGTTCAGCTTTAAGAAATGTTGGCACTGTAGTGTAAAAAAAGGTCTGTTTAATACAGCATGACAAAAGAAACATGAATGTGCTTTTTCTCATTCTTGCATGGGGGGATGACTAGATTTAGGCCCTTAGCTTGATTTAGTAAGAATTTTAAGAGAAAAAAAGTAAATTGAAATGAATATTGACTATTATAAGGCTTTTTATACCAAATAAATGTAGGCTTAGTAGCAATTCTCTCTCTGGTCCTCATGTCTCCAGAAGACAATCTGATAAAGATAAATGGCTAGGGAAGTAATCTCTGAAAGTATTCAGGTGTTTTCCCAGCTGGGAGAGCTATAAAGATGAGACAAAGCCAGACAGCACTTAGTAGAAGCACAGACTGCACCAAGTGTGTTATTGTGGATCACCTTTCTTGTAGGTTAACTCAAGTCTGTGAGTGTGGCTGTCATTTTGGGAATTTGTTCTTATTAGGAGGGTAAAACTTCAGTATTTGAAGATGTATGTAGTTGTGTGTTAGTATTAATTTAATACGTTTTAGGGGGTGTTGGGTTTGTTTTTTGAGGGTTTTTAGTAAAACAAAAAGTTTTGTAAGATGTGACATAGCCTCAAATGGATATGAAAAGAAGCAACTGTATAAAAGTTCAACATGACAAACAGTGTATGCACGTATCAAAAAAGCTGTTAAATATAAAAGGTGGGAAGAAAACGTTTTAATACAGTGATGCTTTCTCTAATGATCTTAAATATCAATGGTCTCACAGATAAATACAAAAAAGAAATAGTAGTAAACTATATTAAAATGTGGAGTGCAAATAGCTATGGTTCAGGAGGCAAACTTGGAAAGAACAGAACTTGTGCATTTGATAAAGAATGGTTTTCAGGATGGTTATTCGGCAGAATACCTGGCACAAAGGAAAATAGGAGTACCTGTATTCATTGCAAGAGGAGCTCCATGGTAATGTTAGATTTGTAGTACTGTGGGGCTACTGGCATGGGAGGAGGATTACATTGGCATGTGTTTATATTGCAGTTTAAACTGCTATAATGGAACTTAAGAAAATTCTGGAAGAAATAATCAGTTTTCAGGAAAGAATATTACTTGTAGATGGGGCCTTGAATTTTGATTTCTAGCAGTGAAGATAAGTCTGGGGAGTCCCAGAGGATAAAGTATAACAAAAGAGGGTAGACTTTTTCAAGAAATTTATGAAAATATTTATGAAAATATTTGGCATGGAAGATGTGAATTCAGTACTAGGAGTTCAAAGTGAATTTACATATTATTCCACAAGATACAAAAACTGAGCTAGGCTAGACAGGATTTATGTTTCATAGGAACATGTGCATTTGAAGGACTTGATATGCACCCAATAACTATTTCAGATCATGTGCCAGTAATAACTAACATAAAAACACAGGGTAATGGAATAAAAATGAGACATTGGTGCTTTCCCACATATCTGATGAAAGAGAGGAGTTTAGGGAATGGGTAGTGGAAAGTATTCAGGAACTATTGGAGAAGATTGAAATTTTCTTCTGAAAATATAGCTAGGGAGTGAGATAAAATTAAAGTGGAGTTTAAAAATAGGATGGAAATTAAAGAAAGGGAGATGTAGTTAAGAAGTAACAAGAATTATTTAGAGGGACTGACAACTGTTAAAGTATTGCAGAATAGGGGGAATCTCACAGAACAAGAAGAGGAGCAACTGCAGAATGATAAACAGAACATAAGGGATTACCTTAATAATATGATGAGTTTAGAAAGATTACTATTAAGTACCTTTTTTTATAATAACTCTAAAGCACAAAATAACTTTTAGCATAATGATTCAGGCAACAGAAAATAGAAAGGGCTGCTGCCACGCTGAGGGAGCCTATAACAAGGAAGGTAACAAGGGATCCTGTAGTGATATTAGAAATATGTTGGACATTTAAAAGTCTGTATAAAGCAGAGAAATAGAGAAATAAAAAGGTACAAATGGAAATGTGTATGGAAGAATTAAATATGCCAAGGTTAGAGGTAGATGAGGCTAATTTACAAACAGGATAGGAGGGGGATGAGATACAAATTATGATATATAACCAATCTACAGGAAATTCTCCAGGAATAGATGGTATTCCTGCAGAAGTTTGGAAGTTGGGAGGGAAAAATCTGTTAAAGATCTAGAAGGTTTTGTTTAACAGTATTTTAAGAGGAGAAGTACCAGCATCCCGGAAGAAAGTGTTGGTAGCTGTAATACCCAAAGAGGGTAAATATCCATCAGATCCAGCTTCATACAGGCCCATATCAGTACCAAACCGATTGTAAAGTGTTTGCCTATAATGTCTAAAAGAATGACAGAAGTGATGCCAAAATTTATCAGTGTGGTTTTGTGGAGGGGAGGCAAACATTTGACAACATTAAGAAGATATTGATGATCCAGAGGGAAGCAGAATGTAAGAAAACCACTGCTGTTGGTGGGTCTTAATGCAGAGAAAGCATTTGACAAAGTAAGCTGAGACTTTGTGCAGGACAATGGAAGTATTTGCATTCCTTTATAAAATTGTAAGGTTGATTAGGAGGATATATGATGAATTGTTGGTGAAAATTAAAGAGGGTGGGGTCATTTCTGATAATTTCTGCTTGAGCAGAGGAACCTGGCAGAGATGTCTTCTTTCCCCTTTTTTATATATATATTTATATTTAAAACCATTGGCAAAGAAAATAAGGGACTTACAAATTTAAGGGTATAACTGGTATGGTAGTCAAGAAAAGCTGGTTCTATTTGCAGATGATATTATTTTATACCTGACAAAACCAGAAAAGGATATTACAGTTTTGTGGATCATTTTGAGACAGTTCTAGATCTTTTTGGGATACAAAATTAATGAAGCTAAAACAGTCAGTAGTGATAAATTATGTACCTACACACAAGTTGGTTCAGCAACATCCATATTTATGGGGATATGGTATAATGAAGTATTTAGCAGCATGGATTAAAAATGATTCCTGTGTGGCAGCTAAGGATATGTGGGAAGAGAATAAACAAAAGATAACACAAAAACTGAGAAATTTGAAGTTCTGTTATATGGATGTGGATAGTAAGATGCAAGCAGTTAATGTTTTTAGTCCCTTTAGTTTTATACATAGGTCAGGCATATTTTTATCAACCAGCGGAGAAGTTGTGAATAGCAATTAATAAAGAGGTGAAGGATTTTGTCTTGAGAGGGGAAGACTGCAAGGGTCAAGTGGAATAAGACGATTCTTCCAATATAACAAGGCGGACTGGGATTACCCAATTTGAAGGGGGTTTTCAGAGCTACACAGTTAAGGCTCCTATACGTAGCACAAGCAGAAACCTATAATTCAAAGTGGAAAGGGATGATGATGATGAAATGGGGGAAGAAACAAGGAGAGACTGAGATTTTTGACGCAGATCATTAAGGAGAATAAAAATAGTTGAGCAGAATTTTGTATTCATAAAGTAGCAATCAATATTCCAAGAACTAAGTCAACATGGGAATGGAAAAAGGAGATTCTACTGATAGTGATTAGGGATACAGACAATAGGCAAGAGAAGGCAAGAATTTATTGGAGGAAACTGGCAAAAGAAGGTACTGGGAGCAGATAATTAGAGATGGAAAGATAATAGAATGGGAAGATGCCAAGAATTTATTTGGACTGCAGGTTAGAGATCGGCTTCCCTATCAAGGATTGATATTGGAGTATAGGCAAAGAAAAAAACAGGAGGGGGTCCTAAACAAAAGACCAGCCCTGGTAGAGTTTTTAGTAGAATCTGGAACAGAAGCTGCTGTTAAAAAGGAATAATTATTAGAGCATATAAAATATTGAGTGATAACTATAAGAATCAATCAGAGGACATTAGAATGGATTTGGAAGAGATATTCGATAAGCCATTCACAAAGAAACAATGGGGGATATTTGTATGTTTCTCAAATATGCAACAAAATCTAGAAGATTTAGGATTTTTGCTTGGAAATGTTTCCATTACACATTGTATACCCCAAGTGGACTCCAAAAACGTTTTCCTCAGGTAGACAGCAAATGTTGGAGATGTGATGGGGAAGAATTGGGAACATGTTTTTTGAGAGTGTAATGGGTTGGCTAATTGCAAACTACTCTGTCAGAGATGCTAGTTGAACAAATTGGTGTAACTAGGGAAATTATTTTTCTGATCTATGGTACAGAATCATAATTGCCTAGACATAGTAAGGCCTTGCTGAGTCTAGTTATGGTGACTGCCAAAAAAGTAACTACAACATTGAAATCTGTTTAATCCACTGTACTAGAAGTAGTGAATATAGTAACAGAGATAAATGACTGAAATTGGGATAGTTAAAAAAGGGTAGGAGCAAATTACATAATAAAAATCGAACTGTGGAAACAATACATACAGGGGAGGAAGAAGTTTAAAAGAAGGCAGAACTTGAATGAGTTATGACTGACCGTCGTTGGGTAGAATATAAGTGATGTGTAATATTTGCAGCTAGGATTGTGTCAATATGGTTTGTGATGTAAAATGTTTGCAGCTAGGATTCTGTCAGTATGGTTTGTGATGTAAAATGTTTGCAGCTGGGATTATGGCAATGTGGTTTGTTTTCATTTATATTAATGTATGATTGCCTACGTCATAAGTGATAATTTAGTAAAGGTGTTTCTTATTTAAATAAAAAAGAAAGGTAGGAACTGAATAATTTATGTAATGTTGATTAGACTATATAATGTATAACAGTATATGTGATATATAATGTTTGTAAACTTTTATATAAATATGTTTGCTTATGTCACAAGTGATAATTCAGTAACGATGTTTAACAATTGGGGACAAGGGATTGTACTCTGTTTAACCAGGGTTTTGTAAGCTGGAGACATTGATTTCTTCAGCAGCTCTTATAAAGAGTTGTACCCATCAGAGCTTGTAGTTTATTCACGTGATACAGAATTCCATTTGCTTGCCCATCTGCACATCCTCTTATTTTACCTTGAGGCTGCTGTTATGCTTGGACCACATGGCGATGGCTTTCATCTTGGATAAGTCATTAGATGGGCAGCTCTGTCCCAGTTGGGGGCACTATATTCTATGGCTATCCTTCTCATGCATATGTCTTCTTATTGTGGCCGAAGGTTGGGTTGTGAAGACAGTCATGTGCACTGCATTATATTGCCATGCCTGGCTACACCTCATAGATTTTGCTGAGGGCTTGAAGGCATCTTGCTTGAAAGCCTTTTTTTCATGGTCCAAAAGTTAAAGCTGACTTGGAGAGGATGGAAGAGGAGAAAACATGTTGATGTGGTCAGTGTGAAATTCTTTACCTTGGAGTTTCCTTCTCCAGAACCCAACAAAGCAAGCACCAGCTTTGTGTCACCACAGAAAAAACTGTCAAGGCTCTGGTAAAGAATCAAACCTCTTCATGAAAATCCAAAATGACTGTATCTAGTAGGGTCTTTTGTGGTCCTTCTTTGAGGGGGAGGATTGCTGCAGCCATGAGAAATGACTTGTATTTTCCTACTTTGGGAGTCATGGCTTCTAATCACCTTTGACTGTTGGGTGTTAGGGAGTGTAGGATTCCATTTATTTTGACTCCTGTGTCAGAAGGTTGTACTCTGTTATAGGCCAGTTTTGACATGTGAGCTCTTTACTGGTGCCTCAATGAGCTGGTTGCAGACTTGATGGAACACAAGATCTTGGGCAAGTCCACTGTAGTCCCACCGGGGAAGCAGTCATCTGGGATGGGGTGGGGGACAAGGATTGTGACCATTTGAGAACTTTTCCCTTTACACCAGCATACTGGAGGTAAGGATATTTATTCTTTCCCCTCAGAAATACCTGTCTTTAATGGGGCTATCCATACAAACCAACAGGATGCCAGGCTTCTGCTGTTATCAGCAAGCTTGAGGGGATCCTAATCCTGTGCTATGTTTCAGGAAGCTTCAGCTGTGGGAATGGGCCAACTCTTGTGGCAGACAGGCTGAGTTTTTCTGCTTGTACTGCTTGAGTGACTCCTCAGCTGTTTGATATGAAGAATTGTCAGCAGATGGAGGCAGCCCCTTTCGTAGGTTGTTGGATTTCCTGACTATTATCTAAGGCAGAGACTTTCTGCCTTATCCTAAATCATAGAGGGATGCAGTACACTTCTACCATTTACTTTGATGATTATCATTTACAAGCTGAGGCTTTTGTGAGCTAAGGTCCTCCACTTAGCTTCAGTTTAGCCCTACTAGATCTTGCTAGAGAAACTTATTTTTCTGAGAGTATTCAAAATTTTGCTGTCCCTCCCATTGGGCAGGTCTCATCCAGGCATTCACTTCATAAAGTTAGGAGCATGGTTTCTCTGGTTCCAGTAGATGCTATTGATCCCGCCTTTTTCGAGAAAATCACCTCCATTATCTCTGATCCCATAATTCCAGTAGAAAAAAAACATATCAGGAGAAATGGAGACATTTTCTTTGTGAGTTACGTCTAAAGGGTTAGATCTGACCATTTTGATTGTAGTTGTTTTTTCCTGTTTTAAAATCCTATTAAATCCCATCTCTTTCCTTCATTTGGCTAGGATGATTTGTTGGAAGTTTCTAATGCTTTTTTGAAGGTTGTTTCTTTTGATGCCTCCATTTCATGAGTCAGTACCTTTTTGGGACTTGTATTTTGTTTTAGAGAAATTTAACTCCAGCTTTGTTTGAAGTGGTCATTTCTACTGAGCTTAAATTTATGGTGTCATCACTTCTACCTAGTGGAACTCCAAGCTTCATGCCCTCTTCTCAGAGCTTTTTTATGTGATTTTCCATCGGGTCCTTGTTTTCCCTTAGGACTAATCCCTTCCTTTATTTGAAGTCTACTACAGAGTTCTATTTTTAAATAAACCATTAGTGTGTCTTCTTTCCTCATTATCCAAACCATGGAGAGTACCCACTGTATTTTTTGAACATTTAGACAGTTAAGATGTTTGTATAATTGGGCTTTATGGTGTGGTCATTTTCTTCGTGACTGGACCTTAGTATGCTGATTTCTTGTTGGTTTTGGGGTCTGTTACATTTGCACATTACCTTCTTTTTATTTGATGTTTGTATAATGTCCATCAGGTTGTTGAACTCGAAGGTTTCAAAAGAGATATTGGCTAGGAGCCTTTAATTTTGTATTAGTTTCTTCTGTTTCTCCTTTTGCAGGCATTGTCTGGTTATGTAAAGGTGCATTCCAAGTGGGACTTGGCTGCATTATTAACAGAATCATAGAGTCATAGAAAGTACAAGCAACTGGACCACATGGCCATTTAAACCGTGCCAGTACCCACCCTTAGACCTTTCTTCCTTTTTTTCATGGAGCTGTAGGTCGGTCATACTGAGGGTGAATTTATGAATATCGATCCAGATATACAAGTCCCTTGTAAAGGAGAGAGTTCATCCCATTGCTTTATCTGTAGAGTAGGTTTGTTCCAGGGTAGGGATAGTTGTTTGACAAATCTCTCTCTCTCCCTCAATAGTGATTTGTTTGCTTGCTGAGGTAGCTTCAGATCTTTGATTCTTGTATTCGCTGGACTGTTTAATTTATGGAGAAACATGATGTCTTGAACTACAGGATCCTTAATAGGTATAAGGCACAGATTGCTTCTAAGCAGTCTGTGGGACACCATGTACAGGCCAATGCCTCTTCCGTCTCTCTTCATAGCTCAGGTCCTTCAGGCTCATGATCTTTTTTGTCAAGATCCTTTGGAGTCACTCAAACTGCTTGATATGTTTGGTAAGATGTATCCAAAAGGGCATTGTATCCAATGATGGCCTGATCAGTGCAGAATATAGAGGTTTAATGACTTCTTTGGATCTAGAGAAAATACCATTGGTGATTAGCTGTGCCAGGTAGAAGGATTTCTTACAACCGTTGTGGCATGATGATTAAAGGAGAGGGAGTTCCAAGGTCTGAGGTCTCTTACATCTTCTTCATTTTGGAATGTGGTACTTTTTAGCATTTTGTTTGGCACATAGCTATTCACATATTTTAGTGTTTATTTTGTAGTTTCTGCACACAATAAGGAAATTTAAATGTAATACCCAGTTTGCAATCATTTCCAAACTTGTTTAACCGCATTTCCCCGTTTGATTTGGAGAGCAGTGAAATATATTCTCAGTAACAGAGGTCCCAGCACAGATCCTTCTGTGATACTCAGCTAGTTACTTCCATGCTCTTTGAGTAAGTGCCTGCCACCTTCATAGTGTGTATTCTGTCCATCAGCCAGTTAGCTATCCATAGAGCTACACAGGCGATCAGTTTGAGCACATATAGCTTGTTGATAATGTTGACATGTGGTTTGGTACAAAATGCCTTGGTGAGGTCTAGATATGTTGTATGGATAGTGTGTTTTATGTCCATGGCTTTTGTTACAGTCACAAAAAGATTTGCCTACCCTTAACAAATTTGAACTGTTGAGAGTCATAAGATATTTTGCAGTTTTTCAGATCTGTTGTAACCTTTTCCATAGCCTTGCAGAGGAAGTTCATAAGGCTTATAGGTCTGTAATTGCTGAGGTCTGTGGTGGGGCCATCCTTGTAGACAAAGCCAGTGAATAAGCTACGGTTGTATAGTTTTAGGACTGGCTCCGCCAGCACATTGGTGCTGTTCAGCAGGAAACCTGGTATGTTAACAGGCCCACCCAGGATGTATTGTTTTGTTTTGGAGAGTATTTTAAACAAGTGATTTTTTTGTGATGATTAGGAGTTAGAGATCCTTGGGTATAATTAGGTTTTATGTAAATGCCTCTGGGGTGAAAGTTGCACTGAATTTCTTTGCTAATGTATTTGTGATATTCAAGAGATCAGAGTACATAAAGCCATTATGAATATGTTCAGTGCAGTGTTGGGTGTTACTTTGTAACTTGCCGATGTAAGTAAAGAAGGATTTACAATTATCTTAGCTTTCTATGCTAGTCTAAGTTTGGGAAGCCTTTGTTTTCCTGAAGGTCTTTTTCAGGACCTTGGTAATATTTTATTGTTGACCTTAATTTATGGGTCTTAGTTTTGCTGTATAATCTAATGATTTTTTTCCTCTTATTGTAATGTTTGTTTATGCATGTAGACCAAGGTAGACCACCATGCTGGTTTGATCTTATCTTTCCCATTTTATTTATTTTTTTTTATTTATTCATTGATTTATTTATTTATTTATTTATTTGCATTTGTTTACTGGGATGGTCCAGCTGGGCCAGAAGTGCCCATTTTCATTGGAGTCCCGGGGAGAAAAGCTCTACGTATAAGATATTTAACATACAATATATAATTTACATTAATAAAGATATTTAATACATATTATTGGCAGCTTATACAATTGGTGAAAAAAACAGTACATAAGTAATCATTCTCAAATCAAAACTGTTATACAAGCAATACAGAGTATATACATGAAAACATTTCATATGAGAAGTTTTGAGCTAGCAAAATTTACATAGGATACCATGCAGTGGGTGCAAAGCAGCTATAGGAATTAATTAGAGACTAGGTACTTAAACTTTTCACATGTTTAGGAGGTGTAATAGCTGAGCAATAGGCTATATGAGTCCTGTTGCAGGAATCATGTATTTTGTTTATTTTTGTTAGGGACTGTCAGATTTATACATTTTTTTAAGTGAGTTTATAATTTATTTGCATACCTACTAGCTGTGTCTGCATTTTGGGGGTAATAGTTATACCTAAACTTTGAGATTTCATCATAGAGAATAGTATGAAGTTTGAACATTTGGTCTTTGAATACTGTGATATTTGCATCTGCTGGTTTACGGATACTGTATGATAAGGTTATCAGTCTTTGGTCAGACTTGACTAGGGATGGGTATAGGACAGTGCATACAAATCTATATTTATAAGAACAAGTTGAATAACATTTTGTCTTCTAGCAGACTATTTTATCCACAGAGTTCTCCTCTGTGATATACAGGAACTTTTGTGCATATCCTACATTTGAGGTATAGGTCTCCTGGTTTATCTGCTGGTAGTTACAGTCTCCCAGAATGATGGGATTTTTGTGTATGTAAATTTTATCCAATGTATCTAGGAAATGAACATTTTTTTCAGGAGGTTATAGGGGGATCCTGTAATATGCTGTGTTGTGATTGTCAGCTTAGGTTTAGACCAAGTTAAGTCTCTTAAGTTCAGTTTATAGATCCCCGTGAATCTACCTTGAGGTAATCTGGTCTTTAATAAATATGGATGCTCAACCATAGTTGTCATCATGTCTAAAGGAATGGTATGTACAGTATCGTGGTATAAATGGGGGTGTTTTCTGCACTTTTAAACCAGGTTTCAGTAATAGTATAGCGATGAGCTTGCTCCATATGTAGGAGGGCTTCAAGGTCAGGCAGTTTGTAGACTCCTAACATTGAGCAGCACCACACTGATATTGGCTTGTGCTTTATTTGTTATATAGTTTTTAGTTTGGTTCTTGTTCTTTATTTGTTATATAGTTTTTAGTTTGGTTCTTGTGCTTTATTTGTTATATAGTTTTTAGTTTGGTTCTTGTTCTTTATTTGTTATATAGTTTTTAGTTTGGTTCTTGTGCTTTATTTGTTATATAGTTTTTAGTTTGGTTCTTGTTCTTTATTTGTTATATAGTTTTTAGTTTGGTTCTTGTGCTTTATTTGTTATATAGTTTTTAGCTTGGTTCTTGTGCTTTATTTGTTATATAGTTTTTAGTTTGGTTCTTGTTCTTTATTTGTTATATAGTTTTAGTTTGGTTCTTGTGCTTTATTTGTTATATAGTTTTTAGTTTGGTTCTTGTGCTTTATTTGTTATATAGTTTTTAGTTTGGTTCTTGTGCTTTATTTGTTATATAGTTTTTAGTTTGGTTCTTGTGCTTTATTTGTTATATAGTTTTTAGTTTGGTTCTTGTTCTTTATTTGTTATATAGTTTTTAGTTTGGTTCTTGTGCTTTATTTGTTATATAGTTTTTAGTTTGGTTCTTGTGCTTTATTTGTTAGATAGTTTTTAGTTTGGTTCTTGTGCTTTATTTGTTATATAGTTTTTAGTTTGGTAGCTCCATTAGCTGGACTGTGCCTAAAATTGCATTATGGGGGCAACAGAAACTTTAGACGCTGTGTGGAAGCCATGGAATGAGAGGTGCAGTTCCTCCACAGCAAGGTTGAGCTCTGTGCAGCTGTTCATCCCATGCTGACACATACTGGATCCATCATGAATGACACCACTTACTCAGCCAGTTTTTGAAATCAGTTATTTTTTTCCCTGAATCTCAGCATCATTGTGTGCAAAAGTAGCATTCCACTCAATACCATAGTCTTTCCTGCCTGTGGCGTGCATGGAGAGTACAAAATTGTCTCTGCATATCCTTTATGGTTTTGTGCATCAGGTAATTTACGCCAGTATACACAGATCACTATCTTCTGGAGGGCCTTTGAGATGTGTGAGATATTGGCACCAGAAAGACAATTCACAATCACCCTATTTTTGTGCAGTCTTGTGAGAGTAAAGGCTGTGTGTCTTACCATGCAGTCAGCAGTCACCAGTACATTTCTGTTAGAAGAGGGTTTAAGCATATTTGGTTTGGGGCAAGTCTTCTCCTACTGACTCCTTATGGATGTGGCAGGATGTGCTGTGTTTTTCTTTCTTTACAGCCTCAGCATATGATAATATGCCATGTATTTGCATGGTATGCTATGAGTGTGGTGCTCACAGACTTGTATGTTTATTGAGAGTGATGTCTCCATTTTTGTTAACTATTTGCCTAGACATGACACTAAATTAGCTGTAGGTGTGTGTGTGTGTGTGTGTGTGTGTGTGTGTGTGTGTGTGTGTGTGTGTGTGTGTGTCTGTCTGTGTAAGTAAGTAAATTAGTCACACAAAGAAGGGGACTATTAAGGAACCTAGCCCAAATTCCCAATTTTCCCAAAACATTGTCAGTTTAAGTGACTTGCTCATGATGGTCACACAGTAGGCAAGTGAAGTTGAAAAGAATCAAACCCTGTGCCCGTGGCATGGGAAACAGCTCTTTAAGCAAGTCAGCGCTTTAGTCCTTTGCATTAACTGCCAGACTGTGTGCATGATGTTCATGTTTCACTGTTGCAGTCATCACCTGTGGGTTATCCCTGCTGTGGTAGCCCTCGTCCGGCCCAAATACCAGAGTCAATGTTTTTCTGTGTCTGCTGCTGTCGCTTGTAGACTGACGTCAGGTCATCAGTACTATAAAGCAAGGCAGCCGACGGCATTCCACCAGTCTTTCTTGCAGTGGAGCCCGTAACAGAAGCATTTCGCAAGTGTGCTGGTCGGTCGCTACCAGAGTTCAGTTTTCAGCTGAATACGTCTAAAGCTAAGTACCCCATTGGGGATCCTTTTTTCATTCACTAACCGATGTCTAAAAAAGTTAACATTTATCTCACCTGTGGAATGCAGATCCCACACCGAGACTTCCATTCATACTGCGTCACTTGTTTAGGCCCAGACCACAACGTCCCCCGTTGCCGGATGTTCTTCGTGTTTCACTGTTGCAGTCATTACATTTTGGGTAATCTGCTGGCAGGTTGCCCTCAGTCAGCCTGAATATCAGAGTCTTGGGTCCTGCGTCAGTTGCTGTCTCCTCTTCCATGACGTCAGGTCATCAGGAGTATAAAACATGCAGCCGACGCCATTTTATTCAGTCTTTCTTGCCGCGCGGTGCCAGAAGCAGTTCGCAAGTGCCGGTCGGCCAACTCCTGAAATTTTTGCATTCGAGTTTCAGAACCAAAGTCTTCAGTTAAAGCTAAGTACCCCATTGGGGAAACTTTTTCTTGTTCCTTACCGATGTCAGTAAAAGTTAATAATTGCATTACTTGTGGGAAGCAAATACCTCATAAGGATTTTCATTTGTACTGTATTCCTTGCCTAATCTTCTGTCTTCGCATTCAGAAATGGCTTCCGTCAGCCAGCAATCCATAGACATTCCGAATAAAAAACATAGAGATAAGGATAGAGACAGACCACAAAAGGCTAAGCCTTCCGACTATGCTACCAGTAAGCAGGTCGTCAGTTCTCCATAATTCAATGAAGCACTTTCGCAGCCCTTGATGCCAGATACGATATCTGTGCAGGCCTCTACCGAGACCCTTTCAGAGTCCGGTATGCTGCAGAAATCTTCTTCATCTTCCGAGCCTTTGGTCATCTCTGCCTTGGTTGGGTCCGGAGCCACGACGCAGGCACTGGCTTCCGAGGAGGCCTCTCGCACTACTGATTCTAGACAAAAACCGACATCCACTCATCTGACTACTGCTTCTCTCAGACCGATGGATACTCTTAGGCCTAGAAGCCAGGCCACTCCTAGAGAATCTACCTCTAGTCTCCTTCTTACTACTGCTCGACCACCCCAAGCACAAATGCTTAAAATGGCGGAGGATCTTATCTCCCCTATCAGGGGTAGTCAGGCCACATCTTCTAAAAGGAAAAGACACTCTTCTGAAATACTGTCAGAACAGGATTCTGAGGAATCTGATTATTCAATTTTTGAAGAACAACAGCCTCTTACTGCTTATGAAGATTCAGATGCAGAGGAATCCATTCCTTCTGCCTCACCACCAGAAGACCTTTCCTTTGGGGAAACCCTTCACACCCTCAGGGAACATTTCCACTGGGAATCTCAGGACTTCCCTCAGTCTAAGAAAAGACTAAGAGAGTTTCTAGACCTGCCCCAGCACAGATCCCTGGCCATCCCCCCTATTTTAGAAGTGGTGGATGATGTTTTCCATGAATCCATCTTAGCCCCTGACACCCTCCCACCTGCTCCCACAAAACCTGACAGGTACTACAGAGTGCCAGATTCTCACAAATACCCGGAGGTTATTACACAGGGACAAAAAGGAGCTAAAGTTAGTTCTGCAAAGAATCGTATCCCTTCTGACAAGGAATCCAGAGCTCTGGACAGATGGGGTAAAAAAGTATACACCTCTGCAACCTTGGCTATCAGAACACTCAACTGTTAGTTCCATATGTTAAAATATCTACAACAAACTTTGGAACTGTTAAAACAAAAGTTTTCTTCCTTTCCTGACTGTGCCAATTCTAAAGAGTTAGCAGATTTACTGCACTCCACTTGTCAAGTGGCCAAACACTGTTTGCACTGTGGATATGACACACACTAGAAGCCTCAAGTAGGGCATCAGTGTCAGGATCTGTTATTAGGAGACATGCATGGTTGAAGGAACAACCTCTCCCTGATCATGTCAAGTCTAAATTAATTGATGCACCCTTGGATAAGGATCGCTTGTTTGGAATTAAAGCAGAAGAAGTGCTTAAAAAGATGGAAGACAAAGCAAAATATATGCAAACAGTAAAATATTTCTTTCAGGTTCAACCTCCCAGGTTCAACAGGAATTTCCCCTCTAAGCACTGGTCCTTTCCTGCACCTAGTAGACAGGGGCAAGGTAAGCCTCGCAAGGACAGACCACCCAGAACTTTATTCCAGGGACAGCAGAGAACCAAGCAGTAGACCTCCTCCACCCCTAAGGCAGGGAGTTCTAAGCAACCCTTCTTGGCAAATCTTCTCAATGACTCCTCCTCCCCCCTCTGCCCTCCTTTCACTCACCAAAAGCTAGGAGGAAGGATCTCCCTCTGCAAAGAAAATAGTTGTTTTGTAACCAAAGACCAATGGGTCTTAAAGATCATATTTCAGGAATAATTCTCTTTCAACAAACTCCCAATTCCAAGAGGGTACCCAGATTTACCTCCAAATTAGTGGACAGAGGCATTAAAACAAGTCCAAATTCTCATATCCCAGGGGCAGTAGAACCTTTTCCCACAGACCAAACAGGCAAAGGCTTTTATTCCAGACTATTCCTTGTTCCTAGAAAAGAGGGCACTTGGCACCCCATCCTGGATCTTTCCATTCTGAACACCTCCCTGGTGGTCCCCAAATTCAAAATGCTAACTTTTCAGCAGCTGCTGCCTGTGCTGACAAAAAAATGCCTGGTTAGTGACCCAAGACCTAAAGGATGCCTACCTCCACATCCCCATAAGGGACTACTGCAGGAAGTTCTTGCACTTCAGGGCAGGCTCACAACATTTTCAGTTCTCTGCACTACCCTTTGGCTTATCTACTGCTCCCAGGGTATTCAGCAAATGCGTAGCCCCGGCCATTGCATTTTGCAGACAGAGATATTCGGATCTACCCTTATATGGATGACTGCCTCATTCAGGCAGAGTGCAAGGAAAAGCTGCTGCAGGACCACCTCTTTGTCAAAACCATCCTGACCTCCTTAGGGTTTACCATCAATGAAAAGAATCAAAGCAGATTCCCTCCAGGAGGATCATTTTCCTGGGAGCACTGCTGGTCACAGTGTCTCAAATGGCCTTCCTATCACCAGGAAAGCAGAGCTTCCTGCTGCTTTACTTTACTCATCTGGCTTCCAGAAGTCACCTCACAGTGAGGAAGTTCCTGCAAGCTTTGGGGGGTACATGGCATTTTGCATCCTTCTTATTCCTCTGCCCAGGCTCCACATGAGGAAACTTCAGTGGTATCTAAAGAACCTTTGGTGTCAGCACTCTCGGCCTCCAGAGACCCCTCTCCCTCTGATCCCGTGCATAAGGGCCAAGTATCTGTGGTGGGCAAGGACCTGTGCCAAGAACAAAGGCCTCCCCTTCATCCTCCACCCTACTGGCCAGACCATCACCATCGATGCCTCAGACATTGCTTGGGGCGCACACCTGGCAGGAAGGTGCACCCAAGGTCTTTGGGATGCCCAGCACCTTCCCTTACGCATCAACCAGAAGGAAATGATGGCAGTACAAAAGGCCCTGATATCCTTTAAATCCCATCTCAGGCCAGGGGTCGTACTTATCAAAACAGACAACACCACTGTAATGTGGTACATCAACAAACAGGGAGGGACCCAATCTTACCCTCTGTGCAGACTGGCCATGAACATCTTGCTGGCAGCTTCCTTCATGGAATTACACCTAATAGCCCAATACCTACCAGAAATTAACAACTCCCTAGCAGACCACTTAAGCAGAAACTTGCTGGACCCCACGAATGGCAGCTCCACAGAAAAATCTTTTTGCAAGTCACTTGAACGGGGAACTCCGGAGGTGGATCTCTTTGCTTCGCACCTCAACCACCAGTTGGAAAAATTCTATACCAGGGAGCATCACCGCCTAGTGTGGAAGGTGGATGCCTTGACCTTCCCCTAGAACTCTCTTTTTATGTATGCATTCCCTCCTCTGCCTCTTATATCCCCAAGGTACTGATCAGAATAAGGGAGGAGAGGCCAAAGGCCATGCTCATTTGTCCAGATTGGCACACTCAGCATTGGTACCCCTTACTGCACAGCCTGGCTCCCAGGCTGCTTCCCCTCATCTCAGACCACTTGACTCAGGCGGGGGGGGGGGGGGATGCTGCACCTGGACTTGCAGACTCTCAAAATGATAGTATGGCTTATACCCTAAAAACAAACAAGGGGCCCCTGTTAAGAAAACAAGTCCTAGACATTATCACAGAGGCCAGAAAGCCCAGCACCAGAAAATCTTACGCAGAAAAATGGAAAAGATTCTGCTCCTGGAACAAGTCCAGAGAGGGCAGTTCCTCACATCCTTCCATTCCTCTTATCTTGGACTATCTAGCAGAGTTACTAAATTCTGACCTGTCCTTCTCTTCTATTAAAATCCATGCCTCAGCCATTTCAGCTCATTTCAATACAGATCCATCCCTGTTGTCACATATTTTGTTTAAGTAGTTCCTCAGAGGGGCTTTGAATATCAGACCTCCCAGAAGTCCACCCATGCCAGCCTGGGACCTGAATTATGTTTTGGAAAAACTAACCTTACCACCCTTCAAACCTGCTGCTTCAGCAGATCTAAAATACCTCCCCTGGAAGACTGCTTTCCTGCTAGCTATCACCTCAGCCAGAAGGGTTTCAGAACTTCAGGCATTGATGGCCATTCAGCCCGTCATCATTTTCCATGCAGACAGGGTCTCCATGAGGATTAACTCCTACTTTAGGCCCAAGGTGGTATCAAATATGACTCTCAACCAGGCCATACATCTACCCACCTTCTTCCCTAACCTTCAAAACAAGGGGGAAATAATTCTGCACTTACTAGACATGCACAGACAGCTTGGATACTACCTAGACCGTACTAAAGCCTTCAGGAAAACAGACCAATTGCTGGTCAGCTTTGCTACAGAGGCAGAGGCGAAACCCATTTTCAAGCAAACCATCTCCAAATGGATATTACACTGCATCCATTTCTGCTACAGATTTCATGGGAAACCACCCCCTAAGTCTGTTCGTACCCATTCCACTAGGGCAACCTCCAATTCCATAGCATTCCTGAGAGGAGTCCCCACCAGGGACATCTTGGAAGCTGCCACCTGGACGTCTGTCCATACCTTTACTAAGCATTACCATCTTCATCTTTTCTCTAAAGCTAGGGCAGGGTTGCCAATGCAATTCTGCAGGGCATGCTGACCCAGGCCTAGGTCTATTACTAATCCTACCACCCCTGTCCTCAGCTTTGGGAATCCTCCCACAGGTGATGACTGCAACAGTGAAACACGAAGAACATACTACAGTTGTGTACACTTACCATAAATGTAGATGTTCGAGTTTATTCACTGTTGCAGTCCTGGTGTCCCTCCCTCCTTCCCCCTTATATCCTCTTTGGTTAGTGAGACATAAGGTTCTTATGGTGCTTTTTGCCACCAGGTCTCCCTTATCATATTTCCTGGGGCTTCTGACTGGTTAGGGAAAGAAAAACTGATGTAATGGTGTTGGCTAACTTGCTTTATAGCACTGACGACCTGACATCAGTCTACAAGTGACAGCAGCCGACGTAGAAAAACATTGAGTCTGATATTCGGGCCGGCCGAGGGCTACCACAAAAGGGATAACCCACAGGTGATGACTGCAACAGTGAATACACTCAAACATCTACATTTATGGTAAGTGTACACAACTGTACTTTCTTAAACTATATCACATCATGTTTGTTTGATTCAGTTATTGGAAACAGGAAAGTTGCACTGTGTTGCAGGTATCGAAACAGCTAAAATTCCTGTATGCGATTAATTAGAGACTTTCTATGGATGATAGAATTGCACTATTTCCATATGACACATTGCTCCTCTACAGAGAAGACAATAGTTTTACATTGGATAATCATCTCCTTGCATTCCATTCATTCTGCATGCATCCCATATAGTAGCTCTGTCAGCTACATGCACCAATGTTTTATACCTTGTGAAATCTGGCATATCCCCAGTTCTTTTTGCAGCCTTACACAGCCTTTCTCAATTCTTCTTCTTTTTTCCTCCCCACATTAATCTGTTTCAGGTTTTCTGTATCTCCCCATCCACTTATTACCAAGACTCATAGCTATGTGCCTTAAATGGTATAACTCAAGGGTTTTTATCAGTAACCTAAGCACTTCAGTTCTGCCTCACTACTTTCCCTGTCCACTTATCAAGTAGCCTTCTATATTCTCCATAATTCTTTCCATTTTTTTCTTAACATCCACTAATTTAGGCACACTCTTACACAAAGCCACTTATCTTCATTGACCCAACATAACTCTTAATTTCTGCTCCCCTGACCCTGATCTGAGTGCCATGTATTTGTTTGGATGTTACTTAAACCCAGTTTCTTCCTTTCCAGTCCCTTCAAACTTTTTTTTTTGTGGCTGCTTTCACTCTAAATCATTTAGCATCATTGTACGTTCATCAGCAGACACACTGACACTGCTTTTTTTTCTCCCACCTTTTTATTAGCTCTCTTAACTGCTAATCTCATTTTTCTATGACAAACAGGAGCTAAACTTTTGGTGACAAGACGCAATCTTGTATTATGTCCCTACCAAATCTGCTTCCCTCCATTTACTGCAATTCACTCTTTGTTGCTGTGCCCTGATAACCTGCAAAAAAGACTGTTGCCTACTATCCACTGTGGTTGCAGCAAAATCCCACTTCGTAGTATCAGATTTTTTTTGCACATCCATTAATACCATCCCTGTCCTTCCCTCATCCTTTCTTTCATCCCACCCTGCAAAGTTCGTCAACAAACACCAATGATCTGTAAGGATCTTTCTTATCAAAACCATCCTGCTCCACTGCTGTGATCTTCACAAAGTAGCCTTCTAAACTGGCTAGTAACATCCTGCAAACAAGTTAATATCAGTGTTAAGCAGTGAGATATGTTTGTAGCTCCTTGATCTTCTGAAGGTCCTTTGACATTGGGTAATACCAACATTTCAGGATCTCTCGTCAATTTTGGATTTTCCCCGATCTGTAATTTCATCTAGTACCCAAGTTAATATTCCCTTCACCTTTGTTTTCACCTTTTTATACAGCACAGTTGGGAAGCCATCTTGCCCCATTCATAATTGTAATTTCTGCTACCATCTCCACATCCTTATCTACTTATTCAGGGAAAGCCTGCCCTCCTCAATTAATATGGGGCATTTCTTTCCTCAGAAATATTTCCCTCTTCAGTCGCACACAATTCTGAGCAAAGTCTCTGGTAAGATGTCTTGGTTTCCTTGCTTGTACCTGTTGTTTTACACTCCTCAGTCCACAACGCTGCTGTCCATACCTGCTTTGTTTTTTTTTTTTTTTTTGTTTTTTTTTTGTTAACCTACAAACCAACAGTTTGATACTCACCTCCCACTTATTCCACCACACTGCTCTCCTTCTCTGCATTTCCACAGGTATCTGCTCCTCATCTATTTGTGCTAATTACTGTTTATTCATTTTCAGTAATATATCTATATAGATGTTAATATATATCTTTAATATACCTTTTCCTTCTCCATCTCTGTTTGCTCCCTGCTTTGAAAACTTTTATTCCTTCTCCAACTCCATTACTTTCTCTTTCTTTTATCTAATCCTGTTTACAGATGTTCTTCGTGTTTCACTGTTGCAATCATCACACTTGGGTTATCTGCCTACAGGTAGCCCTCAATCGGCTTGAATACCAGAGACTTAGTATTTCTGCGTTGGTTGCTGTCGCTTCAGTACTGACGTCAGGTCGTCAGGAGTATAAAAACAGGCAGCCGACGCCATTACATCAGTCTTTCTTGCTGAGGAGCCCAAAGCAGAAACAGTTCGCAAGGGTGCCGGTTGGTCGCTACCTGAGTCTTCGTTTCCGAACTGAATCATCCCGAAGTCTTCTAAAGCTAAGTACCCCGTTGGGGATCCTTTTTTCTTGCTCTAACCGATGTCAGAAAAAGTTAACAATTATCTCACCTGTGGAAAGCAAATACCACACCGCGATTTCCATTCTTAATGCATCACCTGTTTAGGCCCAGACCACAACGTACCTCGCTGTCAGTTTTCTGCCTTGTTCAAAGCCCGAACTATTCTTCGTCAGGCCCTTATTGTCACTAAATACTTTTGCTCTCCATCTCCGTATTCCGAAATGGCTTCGGTAAGCCATCTGACTACCGATCTTCCGAAAAAACGTAAGGATAAAGACAGAGGCAGACCGCACAGGTCCAAAACTGCTGACGACGCTTCCGTTAAGCTAGTCGACAGTTTGCTGGTACTAAGTGAGGTGCTTTTGCAGCCCCTGATGCCTGCTTGTATGGATTCACAGGCTGCTACCGAGACCTGTTCAGAGTCCAGTAATGCCGTGAGACTCTTCGTTGACTATGGAATCTGCGGATGTCTCTACCTTCGGCTTCCGAGGAAGTTCTTCGCATTACTGATATTCGACACAAACCGATGACTTCTTTCACATCTTCAGTTCTGTCTAAAACTACAGAGTTTCTAAGGCCAAGAGTACGAGCTACGCCTAAAAAACTGATGACCCAAACTCAAGCACCTGCTTCCTTGCCACAAAATCAAATGCTTAAAATGGCAGAAAAACCTGATTATGCTGATTAGGGGAAGCCAGCCTTCCCCTGCTAAGAGAAGAAGAAACCTGTCCCCAGCAGCTTTAACTGACCAAGAGTCAGACGACTCTGAGGTTTCTGATTATGAAGACATGCCTATATCTGCTTATGATTATTCAGATGCAGAGGAATCCATTCCCTCTGCTTCCCCTCCAGAGGATTTTTCTTTTGGTGAAACCCTTCATACTTTGAGAGTATTTCCACTGGGAATGCCAGGATTATCCTCTGTCCAAAAAGAGACTAAGAGAATTTTTGATTTACCTCAACATAGACCTTTAGCAATCCCTCCTGTTCTGGATGTTGTGGATGATGTCTTTATGGAATCCAGTCTATCTCCTGATGGAAACCAGACAGGTACTACAGGGTCCCTTACTCTCACAAATGTTTTTTTCAAAATTCCTACTGCTGACCCAGAGGTAATTTCCCAGTGGCCTAAAGCTATAAAAGCAACTACAGCTAAGAATCCCACCCCTTCGGACAGGGATTCCCGAGCTTTAGACAGATGGGGTAAAAAAGTATATACCTCTGCAACTCTCACCATTAGGGCATTGAATTGCCAGTTCCACATGCTGAAATACCAGCAGCATATTATGGAACTTGTTAAGCAAAAAACTATCTACCTTTACAGACTGTGCAGAAAACAAAGAATTACAGAGGGTGGCCTAATGGTTAAGGTGTTTGCCTTACAAGCACAAAGTGCAGCGTTTGAGTCTCACAAGGGATGATTGGCTAGGCTTACAATGGCTTGCAAGGGCAGTTAGCCTAGTACTAACCTATGAACCTATAAGAGTTTATGCATTCTGCAAGCCAAGTCAGCAAGCATACCTTGCAATGTGGCTTTGATGCCCTAGAAGCTTCTTGCAGGGCAGCAGTCACTGGTTCTGTACTGAGAAGGCATGCTTGGCTTAAGGAACAGACCTTGCCAGGTCAAAATTACTAGACACTCCTTTAAACAAGGACAATCTGTTTGGCATCAAAGCAGAAGAGGTTCTAAAAAATGGAAGAAAAAGCTAAGTCTATGCAGACAAAGATTGTTTGCAAATGCAGCCTCCAAGATTCAGTAAGCATTGCCCCTCAAAACATTGGGCCTTTCCAGCCACCTCAAGGCCATCTCAAACTAGACCCAAGGGAAAT
This sequence comes from Protopterus annectens, assembly GCF_019279795.1. Classification (NCBI taxonomy): domain Eukaryota; kingdom Metazoa; phylum Chordata; order Ceratodontiformes; family Protopteridae; genus Protopterus; species Protopterus annectens. Next base: position 1,599,375,146 of record NC_056739.1, read on the forward strand.
AGACTCCCCAGATTACAGTCTCAGGGTATGCAGAGATCTAAGCAATAGAGTGCCTCCACTTCTAAAACACGGAGTGCTAAGCCACCCCCTTACGGAAAGAATTCACAATTACTTATCAACTCCACTCCTCACCTCTGTCCAATTGCTTGTGCCCCTAGGAGGAAAACTTGCCCATCATGCAAAAAACTGGACCTCTATCACCAAAGACCGATGGGTCCTCAACATTGTATCCCAGGGGTACAGATTTTACTTCCACTCACTGCCAACCCCAAAAGGGTTCCCAGACCTTCCTCCAAACCAGTGGGGAAAAAGCACAAAACCAAGTTCAGTCCCTGCTCTCCATAAGGGCAATTCAACCTGTTCCTGCAGAACAAATAGGTCAAGGGTTTTATTCCAGACTTTTTCTTGTACCCAGAAAAGAAAACACTTGGTGCCCAATCCTAGATCTTTCCATTCTAAACACCTTCCTGGTGTTACCAAAATTCAAAATGCTCACCCTTCAGCAGCTTCTTCCTGTGCTGTCCAAAGATGCCGGGTTAGCCACCTTAGACCTAAACGAAGCCTAAAAGAAGCCTATCTGCACATCCCTATCAGGGACTCCTGCAGAAAATACCTACGTTTCAGGGCAGGATCTATGCATTATCAGTTTTCTGCACTTCCCTTTGGCTTATCCACTGCTCCCAGAGTCTTCACAAAATGCTTGGCTCCAGCCATTGCCTATTGCAGAAAGAGAAAGATTCAAATTTACCTCTACTTGGACAATTGCCTGAGTCAGGAAAAGCTGTTGCAGCACCTTACATTTGTAAAGAACCTTCTAACCTCCCTGGGGTACACTGTCAACAAAAAGAAATCAAAACTAGTCCCCAGTCAAAAGATTGTATTCCTGGGAGCAAGCTTAGACACAGCATCCCAGATGCCATTCCTTACTCCAGAAAAACAAGCCTATCTGACAGGCTACTTCACTCAAATGGCCACCAGTACCCAGCTATCTGCAAGGAAAATCTTGCAGGCCCTAGGGTTTTTGGCCTCTTGCATTCTACTAATTCCATATGCCAGACTGCATATGAGGAAACTTCAGTGGTGCTTAAAAAGTCTTTGGTGCCAACATTCTCAGGATCTGGAAACCGCCATACCTATCATACCTTGTCTAAAGACAGAGTTTTTTGGTGGGCAGCAGCATGCAACCACAGCAAGGGACTTCCCTTTACTCAACCCCGTGCCACCCTGACCCTAACCACAGATGCATCAGACTAGGAATGGCGGGCACATCTGGATGACAAGTGCATTCAGGGCCACTGGAGCCCAAGTCAAATTCATCTGCACATCAACCAAAAAGAGATGCTCTCTGTTCAGCATGCTCTGACAGCTTTCAAATCCCTACTCTCACCAGGACCCCTACTAATAAAAACAGACCACCACATTTATGTGGTACATCAACAAGCAGGGGGAAACCCCACTCTGCAAGCTAGCCATGGCCCTGTGGAACACAGCCTTGGACATGCAGATTCATCTGCAAGCTCAATTCCAGCCAGGTAAACAAAACTCTCTGGCAGACGACTTAAGCAGAAATCTACTAGACCCACACGAGTGGCAATTAGACCCCAGCACCTTCATCCTTCTAACCCTGAAATGGGGGACCCCAGAGATGGACCTTTTTGCCTCCCCCTGCAATCACTAGCTGAGCAAATTCTGTACCAGGACACCGCACAGCAGGGACCGGAAAGTGGATGCCCTATCCTTCCAGTGGATAAACCTCTCAATCTATGCATTTCCCCCTCTGCCTCTTCTCACAAGAATATTACTCAAGATAAGACAGGACAAACCAAGGGCAATCCTGATTGCCCCAGTCTGGCCTCGCCAGCACTGGTACCCACTACTGTGCAGCCTGTCACCGGTGCCACCCTGGCACCTACCCCAGATCACAACCCTTCTCACCCAGCAGGAGGGACAATTCTTGCATACGCAACTGCAAACCCTGAATCTTGAAGCCTGGCTTATTCCTTGAATTCTCCCCCAGTGACCAGCCTAAGCAAGCAGGTGCTAGACATCATTCTTGAAGCTAGAAGACCCAGTGCAATGAAATCCTATGCTGATGGTGGATTTCCTGAATTCAGTCTAAAGGAGAGGACACAGCACTGCCATCCTTACCTGTAATCCTGGATTATCTAGCAGATCTACTCCACAAAGGCCTATCCTTCTCCTCCATTAAGATCCATGCCTCTGCCATCTCGGCTCATTACAACACTGAGCCACCTCTCTTCTCTGACCATCTCATCAAGCAGTTCCTGAGAGGGGAAAACAACCTAAGGCCACCAAGGAGAGCACCCACCCCTGCTTGGGACCTTAACTTTGTACTGGAAAAGCTCACTCTACCCCCCTTTGAGCCTGCAGCGTCAGCAGAGTTAAAACTCCTCTCTTGGAAAACAACCCTGCTTCTGGCCATCACTTCAGCTAGAAGAGTGTCTGAACTACAAGCACTTATGGCTGTGGAACCCTTCATTATTTTCCATGCTGACAGGGTCTACCTCAGGACTAACCCTTCCTTTATGCCAAAAGTGGTGTCCAGTGTGGCTCTCAACCAATCTATCCATTTGCCAACCTTCTTCCCTAATCCTCAAAATAAAGGGGAAAGAATCCTGCACTCCTTGGATATGCACAGGCAGCTCAGATTCTACCTGGATAGAACTAAAGCCTTCAGGAAATCTGCCCAGTTACTAGTCAGTTTTGCACCAGGGGCAGAGGGCAAGGCCATTTCAAAACAAACCGTTTCCAAATGCTACAAACACCGTGGAAACCAGCCACACAGGGGGTCAAAACGCATTCCACTAGGGCAACTTCTACCTCTACAGCATTCCTCAGGGGAGTCTCTACCTGGAGTGTTCTGTACACACCTTCACCAAGCATTGCCACCTTACCTATCTTTTCCAAATCCAGGGCAGGTTTTGCAACAGCAGTCCTGCAGGGCATACTAGCCAGTCCCAACTGTTCTTGACTGCCTCCACCCTTTCTTCAGCTTTGGGAATCAACCCAAGTGTGATGACTGCAACAGTGAAACATGAAGAACATAGTACAGTTGTGTACACTTACCATAAATGTAGATGTTCGAGTGTATTCACTGTTGCAGTTCTGGTTTCTCACCCTCCAGCCCCTTTGTCTCTCTCTCTCTGTCTCTCTCCCCCTCTCTATCTCTCTGTCCTCTCTATGTCTGTTAGTCACCCCTTACTGGCTTATTGGTATTTACTTTTTACTGGTGATGTTTTTCCCACCATAACTTTGCTCCCTATTTGGGGGGGCTCCTGACATTTGGGGCAAGAAAAACTGATGTAATGGCGTTGGCTGCCTGTTTTTATACCCCTGACGACCTGATGTCAGTACTGAAGTGACAGCAACCAACACAGAAATACTATGTCTCTGGTATTCGAGCCGACTGATGGCTACCTGCAGGCAGATAACCCAAGTGTGATGACTGCAACAGTGAATACACTCGAACATCTACATTTATGGTAAGTGTACACAACTGTACTTTCTCTGTTCTCCACCAATTCCACCCACTGGGCTATTTTCACTTATTCCCATTCATTTATTTCTATTTCTTCAGGATCATTTATGTTCCTTCCTAATATGTCCTACATCTTGCACCATCTGCTGTAACCATGGTGCTGGTTTTGGCCTTCTCCATTTACATTATTTCTATCTCCATCCTCTTTCTCTGTCCCTCACTTCCACTATATTACAGCCATCTCACAGTTGCAAACATTTCTTTCTAGACTCCATCTCATTTCCTCACCTACTAAGAATTGATCTAACTTGTTTGTTTACTTTCTTTTCTACTAAAAGAGAGCTGCCTGTTCTCCATCTCCTTCTCTAGGTATCTGTCCACCTCAGCTTGTGCTTTCTGGTTCTTCAGATTCAGCCTTTCCATATAATCTGTTCACCTCTGGTCATTGTGTTTGATTAAACTCTCTTCCCCATACCATTTTATCCACCTCCCTTTGTTATTTTTCTGAAGCTTGTCTTCTGTATCTTTTATATCTGTCTTATTTAATTTAAATTCTTGCAGATGTGCTATGTCTGCTCCTTCCCTAGCCAACATATACTTTTCCCTTCATATTGCCACAGTAAATACATGTTCAGTGTCAGTGAAAGTTTGTAAGAATCGCTTAGTGCTGTCTTCACACATTTATTTTGTATCGACAGAGGCCTTCTCTCTGTCATATATCTATCTTCTTTATTTTCCAAGTGTGACTTTCATTAGATGTCTCCATTAAACTTCCCATCTGTCCCATTGTCAGTTGTATTTTCTTTGCTGCAATGTAGACTTTGAGTCTCTCCTCTTCACCATAGTTAACTTTGTCTCACCCAACTGGTAATGAGCACGTCTCCCTGCCTGTTCTCTTCTTCTCTTAACCTGTTGCCATCTTCTGGAGAGACCTCCTCATGTGTCATTGTGGCAGTGGCCAAATCTCAGTCTTCTCATCATCTTCCTCTTGCCTTCCCTAGATAGAATCTTTTTGTCTGGCCTTTGCCCTTCATTGCGAATATGTTCCTAACTCTTACCTCTGACCTCTTTGTGTTCTCACTCGCACTTCCTCCTGGGCGAATAACCATCACCCTTCTCATCCCTGCTAGTGTGCGTGACACTACATCGTTTTGCTGACTTGGAGAAGATGTTTCCTTAGGCACCGCTTCTCTTTCTTTCCCCTTTCCCAATACTAGAGACATGAAGTTACCAGAGTCCTTCCTCAGTTCGACTTTATATCCATGTGGACTGAGCTGCAAGCAATTACTGTATTCATGGGTGTCCTCCATTGTCTTATGCTGGTTATTACTTCTTTGTAAGACCATATTACTTTCTGTACTGACCTAAGTATCTGGTTTCTATCCTGCTTTGAGTGCTGTCAGCACAGCAAGGTCTAATAACTCTGCAGCCACTCCTGCTTGCCTTAGGTGCTGTAATTCTGGAGACAGACTATAGGTTCATAGGATCATACTAGGCTATCTGCCCTAGGGCATTTGTAAGCCTAGCCAGAGTGTGTATGGCTTTCGCCACCCATTTTAAATTCATTTTGCTATGCCCTTTTTCGAGGTTAGTGTACTGTGCCTCTGTCTAACAGTGACACAGAAGTGATACCCGGGGTAAACCTATGATCTCCCATCCACTCATCAAGATTCCTCTTGAAGAGAGTCAATGAGGGACTCTGCCTAACCTGGACTGGGATTTTATTCCAGAGTGAAGGGAGCCTCTGGGTTATGAATCTGTCCCTCCAGCATGTCCTATTTATTTCAAGTGCTGAGGTTCAAGTCTCTCGAGCGCGTAGCTTGATGAGATTTGGATTTTCTGAGGTGCAGCATGTCCATTAATTCCAGGTTGGACATGGCTTTATACGTCAGGCACAGATCGCCTCTGAGCAGGCGGTATGCCACTGAGTAGAACTGGAGTTTCTTTAACCGGGCAGCATATGGCATCTGTTTGAGTCCTTTGATTCTCTTGGTGAGGTACTTTTGGGGTCTTTCCAGTTGTTGCAGGTGTCTGGTAAGGTACATCCCAAAAGGGGCATTGTACTCAATTATGGGCCTGATGAGGGATGAGTAAAGAGGCACGATGACCTCCCCTGATCTAGATGTGAATCCCTTCATGATTAGGTGGGCTATATAAAATGTTTTTCTAACCACTTTGGCCACATGGTTGTTAAATGAGAGATTGCTATCAACTTGGGTCCCCAGGTCCCTAATTACTTCTTCTGTACTTAATGGATTACCACCTATGTGGTAATTTGTGGGCACTTTGTTTTTGCCAAAGGGGATGGCTATACACTTTTTGGCGTTTAGCTTGAGGCCATGGCTCTGGCACCAGCTGTCTGTTTCTATGAGGCCCTTTTGGAGGATGCTTGTGTCGGCTGGAGAGTCGATTATGGCGCCCAGTTTGCAGTCATCTTTGAACTTGGTCAGTCACAGTCCTTCCGTGTTGGCCTGTACCTCCGATAAATATATACCGAACAAGAGAGGTCCCAGGACTGAGCCTTGTGCGACGCCACTTGTAACTGGTTTGGAGTCTGACATGGCTCCAGCAATTCTAACCATGTGGGTTCTGTCCTTGAGCCAGTTTGCAACCCATCTAGTGACATAGGGGTTTATATTTAAGCTGGTGAGCTTATCTATAATGCCCGAGTGGGGTATTGTATTGAAGGCTTTTGCGCGGTCCAGGTAGGCTGTGTGGACCACCTTCCCCTCGTCAATGGCCTTGGTGACTGTTTCAAAGAAATCGACCAGGTTTAAGAGGCAGGATCTGCCCTTAACAAAGCCGAACTGGGTAGGATCCAGTGTCTGTAGGTCAACAATATCTTTATTTATGAGGTCCATGATGATCCTTTCCATAGCTTTGCAGACCAAGCTAGTCAGGCTTATGGGGCGATAGTTTCCAGGATCCGTTGAGGCACCACCTTTGTGGAGAGGGACCACTGTTGCTGTACGCCACTCTTTGGGTACATATCCTGTAGTAAGGCTGAGATTGAACAGTAGTTTTATGTTTGGGTTTAGCTCTTCTTGGAGTTCATGTAGGACGCAGCCGGGACACCGTCTGGTCCCATTGATGCTGTGTTTTTGCTTTGGAGAGGGCGGCTCTTACCTGAGCATCTGAGATGTCAGGGGGGCAGCACTCTGCTGGGATAGATATTTGCCCTTTTGGTGGGGTTGTGCTGAACCTGTCCGCTAGGATGTTGGCAATGTCTGTGGGTTCATTGTATTTTTTGTCATTTTGGACTAATTCTGAGCATATCTGGGAATTCCCACCCAGGTTCCTAACATAACTAAAGAAAGCCTTGTGATTATCCTTAGTGTCCTGTGCAATTTTTCTCTTGAAGCTGGCCTTAGACGATTTTATGAGTGCCCGTAGTTTTTTGCTAATACTGATCAGAGATGCCTTCCCTTTTTGGGATTTTGCTCTATCATGTAGTAGCTTCCTCCTTCTATTGTATAGTTTGTTTATGGCTGGGGTCCACCAGACAGGACGTCTGGCTTTGGAGGATTGGGTCTTGGTTTAGTTTTAGTTTTCCTTCTACCCGGAAGTGAAATTTTCTACAACTTGAGCTTTCAACTTTCTAGCAACATGCCTTTTCTGCAGGGCTGTCTGTTTCACAAAGCAGTAATTTTATATGGAAGCTATTGAAAGTTTACTTTCATCATGCTTTATTCAGACATTACCCCTCCCCCCCTATTCATTCTGACGGTATGAGCAAGACATTCCTTTAATAAACTCATCACCCTCAACTTTTGTGGTCTGGGTTCCTTACATCCTTAACACCACATTTCTAACATCATCTTTTCAAGACCTGTTCTGTGAGTCTTTTTTCCTGTCTAAAATTGTGTCTAGCAGGACACTTTTGCATCTCCTTTTGCTTCTAGACTGTCATTTTAAATTCATTTATATATGCCTCTTACTTCCTCCCCTCAAAGGAAGTTTCAGTCCCCAACTCATACCATTTCTTCTTTGTGACACAATGCTCTGCCTGGGATGGAGCTTGCGGGTTCAGGTTTATGTAAGCATTCTGACATTACAATGTCCCATTTACCTTGAAGTATATTACTTTACAGATAAATATATTTGCAGATTAAGGAATTGTAAAGACAGGTAAGTGTCAGTTGCTTTAAATTATACTAGCCTAATCTCTTCCCTTAAGTCTGCAATGAAATGTACAGTTAAGGGCATTTAAACTAGGAATACTAGAAATATTGAAAAAATGTGGGTGCATTAATCACTTACCTTCCTTGCATTGTAGCCAAGACATTCTGTGGATGGAGTTTGAAATGCAATTTAGGGAAGTGCTTTTCTGCCTACCAAACAATATTGCCATTTATTTTGTAGTGATTCAAAGCACTTGCTGCTTCCTTTGTGTATAACTAAAAAATCATTTCTAAAACTAGGAAGGAAAATGTACTTTGAGTTTGTGGCTGTCCAGTAGTTTTTCTTCTCCCACTTGTTTTCCCTAACCATGTTTCAGTAGCAAGGGTATCTGTCTTTATTTTATCCTGGCCAGTGTGACAGTGTATACCTAGGGTATACAAGGCATATCCTGTTGACTGCTTATATCACAGTACTTGCTGTCTAGATTACCTCCTGGATTTCTGATAGTAGATCATATGTAAGGCCATGTCATGTCTTTTTTTTTGGGGGGGGGGGGGTAAATAAGTTTTTTTTCATCATTTGCATCATACTTTAAAATGTGCAGTTTATATAACAATATTTTAGGGATCTGAAACTGCTGGGATTTCCAGTACAACAGAAAAATGTGTTCATGCATTTGAAATGTTCTTTGAATCACTGAACAGGAAAATGCCCACTCTGCACTTGTGCAGGACAGAGAACTGTAATATTGGTTTGTCTGTACAGATCAGATTGATGCTGCAAACAGGTGAACCTAGAGCTGTGTTGTTATTATTACTTTTATTTCAGTTTACAATGTTGGTTTTTGAAAGGCTGTTTTAGATGTATTTTTGTGTGAATATTTCAGATATTGGCATCTCGTTAAGAGTTAGATATGAGGCATTGAAATGTTCTTTGAATCACTGAACAGGAAAATGCCCACTCTGCACTTGTGCAGGACAGAGAACTGTAATATTGGTTTGTCTGTACAGATCAGATTGATGCTGCAAACAGGTGAACCTAGAGCTGTGTTGTTATTATTACTTTTATTTCAGTTTACAATGTTGGTTTTTGAAAGGCTGTTTTAGATGTATTTTTGTGTGAATATTTCAGATATTGGCATCTCGTTAAGCGTTAGATATGATGCATTCCTTTGTCAGCATATTCATATAGCTATGTAATCATTAGTCTACAGCATGAAGAACACTGCCTTTTAATACTGCCTTGCCCATGTTCATATAGCTTTTTTACTAGTAGATGATAAAGTGGAGAAGTAGATCAAAATGAACGGCACTCTGCATACCTCTCAACCTCTTAGTGCAAGGAATTTGGACAAAGCCAGAACAAATGGGGGGACAGAGGCCCAGAAATAGGAACAGAATTTAAATATTGTTCCTATAAACTTAGAAAGTTGTTAGAATAAAAGGTTTTGCATTATTACATATTTTCTGAAGGATATAAAGTCTGAAACTCAAATGTTTGTCTTTATTTAGTATTATTTAGTGACTTCAATATTTTACCAAAAAAAAACACAAATTTTATGAGGAACAGACCAAAAATATGAGGCAAAAATCTGGACATTCTGTGAAAATCTATACAGCTGAGAGGTATGGACTCTGTAAAGATAGCATCTCCACAGCAGATTTAAATCTAAGAAACTGGTGAAGGAGTCATATTTACAACACATATGTAGAAATAAAAAAGGAAGTGTTAAATGGGATCAACTTTTGTAACATAAAAAAAGACATCTTTCTTTTCTTAATGTCTTCCGAAACTCAGAAATATATAAAATTAGGAGCATACATTTCCTAAAAAGTAATACCTGCTATAAAACCTATGAAGAGATTTTACTTTGAGACGTGTACAAGTAGTCTTGATCTCCATCTCCATGAGCTTTGCTTTCAGTGTCATCATTACTTGTACACACCTCTCAATGTATAATTTCTTGATAAATGTGTCTGTACCAGATAGTAACCTGTATATCACCTAGTAGCAGTGCAGGCTCAGATCATTTTCTTTTTTGATTTGCAGAAAAGGTACTTGCTCAGTGGTTGGAATGAATTGGTGGATTCTGGGAGATGGGTATTATGTAGTTAGTGTCTGATATCACCAAGTTTGCTGGCACAACTATTGTAGCTTTGATGAAATAAGTGCCGAGACTGTTTTTGGTTGAGAGGATGATCCCATTCATTGATCTATTAAAGTGTCTTCCCCCATGGCTCAGCTGATCCAACAAGAGTGTACTTGTTTTTAACGATCATAGCTATATGACTTTTAAACGGACCCATGGTCATAGTCATGGCAATAGTGTTTTTAACAACTGGATTATGGATTATTTTTTTTCTGTTGTGCCTGTCTAGTTGCTGGAAGCTACATCAGAAGTAAACCTGGCATCTGTTATAGCAAAAGTTAACCCGTTATGTATTGCTTTGAAAGTTGTATAGTAAAATGTTTTGTTTAGTATTCAGAATGAATAAGCTTAGGCTAAAGTGTCTTCTGTTTTTAGTCAATATAGTATTAAGATACTTCTGAATGAATGTCCTAATTTGTGTTTAGTAAATAAAATTAAATGTGGAAGTACTGTGCAGCAGTTCACTATATTTGACAGGACAGATCACTATGGACCAGCAGAAGGCTTCTGTGGAAAATGATGGGTATAGCTGCTCAGGGCCCAAAGGAATTCTGTATGATGCAAAGGTCTGCTTTTGCTGTATACAGTAGTATGCTACCTTTGTCCAGGTAAGTACCAGGCTGTGCACGTCCCACATAACAGTGTGGATGACTTTAAGGGACATGGAGGTTATTATTTTTGCCCAAACTGTGATTGGTTGGGATTTCCCATCATTTGATCTAGTGTCTCTTAAAACTTAGAGATGGTGAGATTAAAAGTAAAGTAATATAATGCTCAGTACAGTTGTGCGTGTTATTCACAGTGTGGGAACACTGGTGTTACAAAGGTATGAGGACTCTTTACCAGCTTACTTCTAATACATGCATATGGGAACTTGAGAAAGCCTTTTCTGATAGGGTTAGCCATTTCTGATTTCCTAGTATGAAAAGAGTGCACTGTTGCTATTTTTTTTCTTGCACTCAGTGTTATGGTGCCACTGTAAAGTGAATAACGAGCATTGAATAGAGGGTTTGATAAATAGCTGTAGAATAAAACTGTTTCATTGTTACTTGCCATGATGTTTATTGTTTTATAGTAATTGTATTGCGTTTCAAACCTGGCCTTTACAGAATTTTGAATGTGTTTGAGAAGAGTGAATACTTTAAACATTCAAGTTTATTTCAGCCTGCACCTTATCTGTATTTTAGAAGTCTCTTGTCCTAATATATTTGTTACTGAGGAGATATGCAATAAACATAACATTGACATTTGTCATATGTTTTCAGTCCACGCAACCAACCTGCACTTTTTTGGTTTTGGTTCTGGTTCCTCTGGCTGCATCATCCCAGATCTGTGCAGCTTATATGTCCTTCAATTGATGTATTTGTTAGCAGCTTTCAGAGAAAGAATATATGTAAAATTATAATAGAGAAAGGTAAAGCTAAAGTAGTTTGAAAAAAAATTTGAATTATGATTATGTTGTGAAATAAAGGATTTAAATGTATGATGGAGTCATGGTTGAATATCTTATTTTTATTGTTGGCTTTACTTTCCAAAAAAATGTGATCTTGCCATAAAAGTCAGTGATACATGCATGTAGTGTGATAGAGTATATGGGTCTTTTTTTTAACTATTTTTGGATTTACTGTGTAATGTGGCCTGTATGTAATGATTATAGTACTGGCTGCTTATGAATCAGGAAAAGCATAGGTTCAGGTTGTTATAGACACAAGTAATTAGCATTTGATCTTTGTTACCTTACTGACATCCTAGCCTAGCCTAACCATGGCAGTAATTATAAGGAGGCCTTCAGTTAAATGTTATTAGGTCCTTCCAAATCACATATCTACAGCCTTCATATAAATGTGCAATTGTTTTTTGCTGTTTTGGTAGCAACAATCTGTGATCTGTGGAGTAACTTTGAAGACAAATGCAGACTGTATATGTTTAAGCTTTATTGCTCATTGTACATACAGCATCACACACAGAAACATTAAATAGCTGCAGCTGTAGTGAAGACTGATGCCTTTTTTTTCTTTTAAGGAATATTGTGAGGCTCTAGTTTGACATCTTATTGGTTTGGAGTTCAGTTTTACCAGGTATGCAGTCTGGTTTCCTGCCTATTGAATCTAATTGCTTCCTGCTTGTTGATTCTAGTTGCATTTGGCCACACCTCTCCCCATTCTAGTGACATCAGCCATAGGTCTGGGTTATCTTGCTGTTATCTCTGTAGGGATAAATAGGAACTTGGGGATCCTATTAAAGTAGAACAGGACTTGCACCCAAAACATCAGTAAAAAGGGTCACTTTACATTCTGCCCCCAAGATGTCACTTAAATATCTTCTTGCATGTGACAGTTAAGGGCAGATCCTGCCTGTTAAATCTGGTGGATTTCTTCGAAAATGTGACCAGGGCCTTTGACGAGGGCAAATATGTGCACACAGCATACCTCGACTTGGCAAAGGCTTTTGACACAATTCCACAATCGGGTATTACTGATAAACTTAGCAAACTGAATGTAAACTCCCTTGTTGTGAGATGGGTTGCCAACTGGCTCACAAACCGGGCACACACTATCAAAGTGGTTGACTGCACATCAACCAGCAGACCTGTCACTAGCGGGGTCCCACAGGGGTCAGTGCTGGGCCCCCTACTGTTTGGTATATACTTCTCAGAAGTTCAGGCCAAAACTAAGGGGTTGTGGCTGACCAAGTTTGCAGACAACTGCAAACCGGATGCAATTATTGTATCCCCAAATTATGTCTCTATACTCCAGAAGGGTCTTACGCAGACCAACGACTGGTATCTTAGTCACTGTCTCAAACTGAATGCAAAGAAATGCATCATCATTCCCTTAAGCAAAAACAATGTCCCTTTATACTATCAAATCAACAACAATACCCTAAGTACCCACGAAGTGGTAAGGGATCTAGGATCACAAGTTGACTGCTACCTTAACTTTGATCACCACGTAGTAAGAAAGGTTTTCTGCATAGCACACTTGATTAGTAAAAGCATCACCTCGAGAGCAGAAGAGGTTATAACCCCTCTATACTCAGCACTAATCCGGCCCATAATTGAGTATAATGCTCATCCAACATATACCGTACAAAGCACCTGCAACAATTGGAGACACCTCAGAGGTTTCTAACAAAGAAGATCAAGGGACTCCAACATTTGCCTTGCACCAAAGTCCCTGTCACTATACTCTTTATCATATGGACTTCTTAGAGGAGACTTTTATGCCTGCCTTACAGAGCAATCTCAGACTCAAACCTAATGAACTTGCTGCATATCGTAAGTCAATCAGGACTAGAGCTACTTGTTACAGGGACCTAAATATGGCCTGTGAATTAAATAGAACATGCTGGAGGGACAGATTTGTCTCCCAGTGACTGCCATGTCTTTAGAATAGGCTACTAATTCATGTGAAACAGAGTGCCTCTATGACATGCTCAAGAGGAACCTGGACAAGTGGATGGGTCACCATATGTTCTTACCAGGGAAAGCACCCACAATTCTCTTGGACACGGGCAGTCATTACTAAATGCAATCTTGGGTATCGACTAGAATATCTATGGTATTACATTGAGATGAAATAGCTAGGCTTGAAATGACCACCGGGTTGATAGCTTAGTAAACTCCTATTATCCTATGATAAGCTGTGGTAGTGCCATCAACAGTATATATTCCAATTCATTATTATTATGTCATGACCACCAGGAAAACCAAGGAAATACACCAACAATCCTTTCTTCATCAGCGTGATGATCATCTGATGAAGTTATCTGCCAGTAGACGAAAGTGCTCGAATAAAGGATTGTTGGTGTATTTCCTTGGCTTCCTTGGTGGTCATTAGTTTGAGTGTTTTTGCAACATGTCTATATTATTATGTCATCTTAATTAGTTTTCTTTTTCTACAATCTGGAAAATATGAAAACGGTATTTCATCTTTTGTGTTACTGTATGAACTGCCCTTGGGAGAGATTAATTGTTTTAATTTGTTTAAATGGGATTTATGTGGCCTGAAAACATCTTATTTATATTTGTGTTTTCGGAAAACATTACTAGACAAGAGTGTTTGGTACTGTTTTTGAGGAAACAAATGCCTGTTATCATTGCCCTCTTGTTAATACTTGTGTATTCTAGCTGCTGGCTACAAAAGGACATGAAGCAGTAAAAGGGATTCAAGGCCTGACTAAATGGATACCACAGCCTGGACCTATGACAAGGAAGGTAAGGTTTCTACCATATATAGCATGCGCAATAGGTGTAGATGTAATGGCATGTCATTTGTTGTAAAATCAGAAAATGATCCATTGAAACAGAATGCTATTAGGAAGACTAGTAGAGAATATGTAGAGAGCTATGGATGTGACTCTTTCTTTTAGGATTACTAGTTTTGCATAGCTAGATAGTGGTTTAGGAGCTTTCATGGTGTGTGTAAGGTTAGTGAACCTATGGCATTATTTGCTTCTGTGTACATAGTGCTCATTTATACCATTGCTTTATATGTTTTTATGAAACAACACTTGTTTGTAGTCAATGCAGTATGTATAATGAAATGTAAATATGGGTGTAGATTACTCTACAGAGAATCATTTGATTGAAAACCAACAGGAGCGAAATGAATAAAAACAAATACTGTTTTTGTGTGTGTAATGGAGCCTCTCCATGAACATGTGCTAGGGGATGCACCCCCTGTGTCGGTTTATGTAATTATTTCAAAGTTTGTTCCACCTTAGCCAGTAGTATTTCGGATGAGGGTCTCAGGACTGCAAATCATAGTCTCCTGAATTTATCTTCACTGCATTATTATTAGCAGTGCAGAGACTGGTATTAAACTAAAGCAGATGTAATTGTTTTCTGAGGTGAAATGTATAGGCTGTGTGAAGCTTACAGTTGTCTTTCAGAAAACATGCAGCCAAGTTTTTTTTTTCATACAAGATTACTAAAACTTCCACTAAACTGTGCAGCATATGAAATGTGCACGGCATAGAATAGGAGCTTGCTAATGGCTTTCAGTAAAAAAATGTACAGAGCTGTTAAAAAAGGTGAAGCTGTCTTCTCGAATGTGCACATATTTGCAGTGCTCAAAGTTTATTGTTCCTTGAAATGTTACTTTATATCAAGAGAATGAATTGTCTTATTTGGACTATTCCCCCTAAACCACTAGTATGTAACTGTGGTAATGGGGGAACCTTGCAAATAAATCCAGGAAATACTGCCTGAGAATGTTGTAAGAAGAGAGAAAGTAACAGAGAAAGAAACTGTAAGTTTAGTTTGTGTTTCTTCTGGAGTGTGCACAGTGGACTGCATTCCTTGGACAGAGGCCATGCTGGAAGTTTCATTGCCTATGAAATTATGCAGCTACTATTTGTATTAATTAGTTAGATGTAGATAGAAATGAAGTAAATCTGTAGCCTCTAGTAGTGATATGTCCAGATAAACTGTTACTTAGTAGTCTTCTTTATGACATCTGACTGTTAATACATATGTTCATAGGAAATTACTAGGCTGATGGCTTGAGCCCTTACAAGTCAAGCCATTATTACCCAGTACATGTTTATTTTGTATTTTCTTGTGTAAGCTTATAGCAGCTTATGTATATCATTTTACAGAGTGCATTTGCCTTGTAAAGAAATTTGTTTCATTTCAAAATTATGCAGCAGTGGTAGAATGTGTTGTGAACTCAACTTTTGCTTTCCTCTTTTTCAATTATTTTTTTAAAACCTTTTTATCCCATCCCATTGTTGACTCCAGACTTCTCTGTCTGCCAGTTCCCTGCTCCCTATAGTCCCATCTTCTACAGTTTTTATGCCATGTCAGGCTTTCTGGTGTGAAACACACTTAGATGGTCTTCCTACTAGATGGTTCCAGTGCATGGAGAACTCTCAATCCCAGTGCACAGGCTCAGTATGTGCTGTACCTGCTGGCACTGTACCATGTGATGGGCTAGACAAAGGACTGTCATACTGTAGCTTGGTTAGGGATTTTTCTTAGCCCTGTTCTCCTCATTGTCTGTGGATGACATACTTTGTCATAAGACTAGATGGACTACAAAGTACAGCATGAGCGCATGCCCACCTTGGTTCTGTGAAGTTGCCATGCATCTGCAACCCTTCCCCCCAACTACATTCCAAAGGTCTCCAAGACTCTGCCTTCACCAGAGCTGCATGAGAGCTCGGCATGCTGCCTCCCTTAGGATAGGCACTCCCAACCTCCCCAGTCTGTGCCATCAACTACTTTGCCATTAATCAAACTGAATTCACCTGGGCCATAGGTAAGGCTTCATTGCTTTACACAGTGGCACAGGATACATTCAAAAGAGTTTGTGCTGAAGGTGCTGCTACCATACCAACTTCTAACATTTGGCTTAATTTAAGGCAAATAGTAAATGTGTTTTTGGTGTGCTAGCATGGTCTGGCTGATGGGAGTATTACCATAAATACATGAAAGCAGTTGTTGGTATTGGGAAGCTATCTTTAACCCCTCCTAAAAAGTATGCATATGTTTGTACGTGTCCAGGATTATTTCTGCATACAAGTTTTTATATACTTTTGTAAGATTGTTCTAGAAGGCACTGGACTAAAAGTGAGGTGAGTGATAGCCTGGTTTGCCAGTGATTGTACCATTGCTCCACAACTAGTCTACATAAAGCTTAATTGGGTTTGACAGGCCTTGGCTGTTTCTCTAGGCAACTCTGCATATTTACCATGCAGTCAGAAGGCCAGTTGTCTCTTTGGTATTACATTGTGGTCAGTGGTATGAATTATGAGATTGTATTCCCTCACCATTATACAATATATATTTATATATGTATATTTAGCCAGCCAGGAGCTGGTGTTGATTTTACTTTTAGTTCTAATTGGTGACATTTGATTGTATGTTTAGGAAGGGATTATTAAAGTGAATTACAGTGTCGTCAGTGGGTATTTGTTTTAGTGAACTCCAGTTGCAAAAATGAAGGGAGGAAATTAAGTTTTTTTTTTTTTTTTTTAATTTTTCAGGTTATGCACTTTGATAGAAGCATATTTATCTATTCTGGCTGTGATTGGATTAATTGGGAGAAATCATGCAAATTTAGGGAGTTTAATGAGTTTTCTTGAGTTAAATGTTTGCCAAGCAGTATTGTAATCACCCATTTTATTATGGTCTCTTGATGAAATGTTTTGAGATATCCAATGGAAGGTATCTTCTGCCCTTCTTTTATTGCTTGAAGGAACATAGATTCTTATTATGGTGATAGATTTCTTGTTTTTTAGTTTGAGTTTTGTAAGACTATTTGCTGCATTGCTAAATTTTGGGATGTTGAAGTTGAGGTCTACCTCAATATTATTTTTATATATGATTGCTATTCCACCTCGTAGCTTGTTGTTTTTTTCTGTCAAATCTGTGTATATTATAACCTCGAGGTATATTTTTATTGTCTTTAGTTCTGTTTTTAGCCAAGTTTCAGTTGCGATGACTGTGTCAGGGAAGTATTGTGCTAGAGAGGCATGGAGTTCTTGTAACTTGTTTGACATAATTCTGAGGTTTTGGTTTATCCAAGCTTCAGTTACAATGACTGTGTCAGGGAAGTATTGTGCTAGAGAGGCATGGAGTTCATGTTAATTCTGAGGTTCATATTTGGTAGGAACTTCTGTGTTCCCTTAGAGAGGATTTTTTTTTTAATAAGTGGAGATTTACTTTAGGGTGGTTTTGAGTGTTTTGTTGAATGTTTTGGGGTCAGGATTTGGATGTATGTCACTGCTGTGTTTGAGATTAGTTACTAAGTGTAGTAGGTAGTACATCCATTTTGAATTTAGTTTATTTTTAACATAATTTTTTATGTGTTGTAGCTTGTACTTTTACATATTTAAAAGAAAATTGATCTACGCAGTTAGTTGAGTAGAGCCCTTGGGATATATAGATTGATATGGCCTTTGTGTTGGGTGAGGGGGAGGATTGGTGCAAAGTATGAGTTGTTAGGTCAATGTGTATGTAGGATGTCATTTGTAAAGTCGGAGTAAGGAGTAGGAGTATTAGTAGGTAAGCTGAGGGTATTTTGAAGTAGGTAGAGGCAGATGTAAGCGTTATCAGTTGTGTTAGAGGCCACCAAGCAGTAGAGGGTGGTCTGTTGGAGTAAAAGGAGATATGGAAGATTTAGTTATGTACAAGTATTCTGTTCCATACAAAATGGGTAAATAGGGTTATCTAGTGTGTATTGAATAGGTGGTGATGAAGAATTTGGGAGGAAAGAGAGGTGTGACCAGCTCATGTAAGAAAGAATTAAAAGTTGGTAATGGGTGTAAAGGAAGATGTACTCGGTATCAGTGGGAGGGGTGTAAAGAGAAATATGTCAGTGGTAGGAGAAGAGGATGTGGGTGGAGTAAGAACAGTACTGAAGTTGGGTGGGAATTGGAGGTAGGGAAGGGGAGTGGAGTAAGCTCAAGCACAGGAAGGACAAATGGGAGTGGGAAGCACCTCTCAGTTTGTGAGTACATCATAGGTTCATAGGTAGGTACTAGGCTGTCTGCCCGAGGGCATTTATAAGCCTAGCCAGAGTGTGTTGGCTTTCGCTGTCCCATTGATTACTTAATTGATCCTCTGTCAAGCAGAGCCAATGAAGTGATCCCAGGGGTGTATTTTCTGTTACCCATCCACTCGTCAAGGTTTCTCTTGAAGAGTGTTAGTGAGGGGCTTTGCCTGATGTAATTTGGAATTTTGTTCCAAAGCACCGAGAGTCTCTGTGACCGGAATCTATAACTCCAGCATGTTCTATTTATTGTTGTGACGAGGTTTAGCGCACTAGAGCGCGTGGCTCGCAGTGACTTGGATTTCTTTAGGTGGAGCATGTCCATCAATTCTGAGTTGGACATGACTGTGTAAGATAGGCAGAGATCACCTCTGAGTAAGCAATGTGCCACTGAGTACAGCCAGAATTTTTTTTCAGTCGGGCTGCATAGGACATGTGTTTGAGGCCAGTAATCCTCTTGGTGAGGTACTTTTGTGGTCTTTCCAGCTGTTGGAAGTGTCTTGTGAGGTACATCCCATTGTACTCTATGATGGGTCTAATGAGTAACGATTAGAGGGGCACTATAACCTCTTTATTTCTTGATGCGAACCCTTTAGTAATTAGATGGGCCACATAGAAGGATTTCCTAGCTACTTTAGCAATATGATTGTCAAAGGAGAGATTACTATCTACCTGGATCCCCAGATCTCTTATTACCTCTTCTGTATTAATGGGGCTGCCACCTATGTGGTAATTCATGGGTGTTTTGTTTTTCCCAAATGGGATAACTATGCATTTTTTGGCATTTAGCTTGAGGCCATGACTTTGACACCAGGTGTCCTTCTCAGTAAGGCCCTTTTGGAGGATGTCCATGTCAGCCGTAGAGTCAATTATGGCTCCCAGTTTGCAGTCATCGGTGAACTTGGTTAGCCATAGTCCTCCTGTGTTTGCCTGTACTTATGAGAAGTATATGCTGAACAGTAGGGGTCCCAGGACCGAGCCTTGTGGGACACCACTTGTGACTGGTTTAGAGTCATACCTGGAGCCCACTATTCTTACCGTGTGAGTTCTGTCTGTAAGCCAGTTGGCAACCCATCTCTATTTGTACGGGTTTATGTTCAGGTTGGTGAGTTTTTCTGTAATACCTGAGTGGTGAATGGTGTCGAAAGCCTTGGCGAGGTCAAGGTAGGCTGTGTGAACCACCTTTCCCTCGTCTCTGGCCTTGGTGACTGTCTCGAAGAAGTCAACAAGGTTTAGTAGGCATGATCTGCCCTTAACAAAGCCGAACTGGGTCGGGTCAAGTGTTTGGAGGTTCCCACTGTCTTTGTTAATGAGTTCTATGATGATGCGCTCCATAGCCTTGCAGATCAGGCTAGTTAGGCTTTTGGGGCAATAGTTACCAGGATCGGTTGTGGCCCCTCCTTTGAGGAGAGGAGTAACTGTTGCTGTGCGCCATTCTATGGGCACGTAGCCTGTGGAGAGGCTGAGGTTGAACAGCGTGTTTAGGTGGGGGGTTAGTTCATTCTGTAGTTCGTGCAAGACGCAGCCTGGGACACCATCTGGTCCCATTGATGCTGTGTTTTTGGCTTTTAAAAGGGCTGTTTTCACCTGTGAGTCTGTGATTTCTGAGGCACTACACTTTTCCGGTATTGTTGTGGGCCCTTTTGGAGGTGAGAGGGGGGGTGAAGTTTGCACTGAATCTATCTTCCAGGATGTTGGCAATATCAGTAGGTTCAGTATATTTTGCACTAGTTCAGTGCATATCTGCAAGTTGCCACTTAGATTCTTAACATAGCTAAAGAAGGCTTTGTGGTTATCTTTTGAACCCTTGGCTATTTTTCTTTCGAAGTTAGCCTTTGATGATTTCCTGAAGGACCTTTAGTTTTTTACTGATACTAATCAGGGATGTCTTTCCTTCTTGGGATTTGCTTTTTTTCTGAACTAGTTTCCTCCTTCTTTTGTATAGCCTGTTTATTGCAGGGGTCCACCAAACTGGTTTCCTTCTCTTAGGGGAGTGAGTCTTGGTTTTGCTAGGATGGCATGATCCATGCATCCTTGTAGGTGCTCATAGAGTGCATTTGTAAAGGTTTCTGCATCTTGGGCAGTGTTATCCTTTAGCATGGGGGCTGTGAAACTTACCACCTCTGTCTTAAGTAAGGTGAAGTTTGCTTTAGAAGTTTTTTACTGTAGTTTCCTTAGTTGGGGGTGGTGGTGGGGTGTGGACATCCAGAGTGATTAGTTTATGGTCTGATCTAACCAGTGATGGATTGACCTCCGGTGTGGAACACCTGTCGCCCATGTTGGTGATGACCAGGTCCAATGTGTTTTCACCTCTGGTAGGGGAGTTTACCAGCTGATCCAGGGCATTTGAGCTGATGAATTCCAGGAAGTGCTGGGCCTGGGAATTTGTACTCGAGTAGTTTTCCCAGTGAATGGTAGGGTAATTTAAATCGCCCAATATCAGGGTGTTCGGTAGTACCTTCATATTTTCCAGTGTCTCCAGAAAGGTGGAGTGGTGGTCCTGGGTCATGGAGGGTGATTTGTAGCAGGCCACAATTTGCATTGCAGATTTGCTCGATGTTAGTTGCACATGGATGATCTCAGAGGTATGCTGCACCACTAACTTGGTGGTGTAGGTATCATTGATGAATATGGATACACCCCCTCCTTTTGTGTTTCGGGCTGTGTTCTGTGGCTGAAACGTGTGGTATGAGTTTTAGCTCGGTAGTGCTGGGGTGCTCTCTGGAGCCTTGAAGCAGGTTTCAGTTACTGCACTGATGTCGACGTTCTCCATACTGAGGAGTGCTTCGAGCGCGTGCATTTTGAGATTTAAACTCCTGACGTTTAGTAGCATAACCCTCAGTTTTTTTGTTAATTGTGCTGTTTATGGAGGTGGGTTTGACTTTTGAGCCTTGCCTAAAAAAGGCACTATGGGGCAGCAAGAGCCTTGGCCAGTATTCGAAAGCCTAGGGGTGACAGTTGCAAGCCGTCTCTTCCGAAGCAACGCGGCTTGTCGAGCATGCCGTCCCAGGCTGACAGACACTGGATCCCCTTTGAATGACACCAGAAGCTTAGCCAATTGTTGAAATTGATCATTTTTTCTTTATACTGAGATTCTTGGTGAGGGCAGGATGCTACTCAGGGTCATGCCAGCCTGGGCAGCATGATCAGAGAGCTCATGTCTCTTTTCATGTAGTCCAGGGAGGTACGTCTCAGGTCATTCACACCAACATGAACAATGACATATTTGTACTTGTTCTGGGGTGACCTGAGTGCTTGTGTTATGTGGCGGATTCTGGCTCCCGACAGGCAGCTAACAGTAACCTTCTGCTTGTCCAGCCTAGTGAGTGGGACGTCAGTGTGCCTGACTATAGAGTCACCTATTACTAGTATGTTAGGTATGTTATTTCGCCTTAAGGGCTGTGATTGTGCGACACACTGATTTTGTGTTTTATGTGTTGTCTGGTTTGTGATGGGAAGTGCAGGTTGTTTGGGTGTCTGCTTTGGAGGTCTCTGATGCTTTTGCAGGTTTTTATTTAGAGCTTCCGAGTATGATTTTGTGTATTTATGTGTATTTTTTGCAGTGCTGTTTTAATAGGTCTGTGTGCAGCTGGAGGTGTGGTGCAAGTGTTAACCTTCTCCTCTTGACGGTCTAATCCAGTCTTGGGTGGAGACAGCTTAGCTTCCAGTTTGGCTGTATAACTGCATCTCTCACATATGTTAGTGTTTTGTGGTAGGAGGAGAGGGTTGTCTGTGTACATGAGGCAGTTGTAACATTGCCTCAGGATACCCAGATTCACCAGCTAGACTGGAGAGTGCACCAGAAGTTGCCCTTTGGTCATACCTGAATAGTAGGGTGAGCTGCTTAGTCGCTTGGTTGGTGAGGGGTGTATAAAGAGCCTTGCCCTGCTTGGGCAATCAGTGTCAGGGTATATTAGTGCTTGCTATTAGGTCAGAGCAAGTGCTGGGCTGTAAGATGCTTTCTGGGTGCTTAGGCTGAGAGTTAGACTAGTTTCAAGGGAAAAACTGAAGAGGAGACTTAGTGGAGCCAGGAATAATTTAACCGTAGCTAACCAGCACTGCCCGGTGCGCAAAACCATGCAAGCGCAGTTTTTATAGTCGGGAAATGAAAGAGGTAGAAATTAGCCCAAAATGGCCAATAAACTACTAACTTCTGGGCTGGAACCACTCCTCCAGGGACAGATAGGTTGCTCCTCTTTCACAGGTGAACAGAGAAACTTCCTTCTATCCAAGTAAGCTACGGGCAATTCATAAACTAGTATCGCAGCCCTGAATTCAACACTAGCCTGAAAATGGGACTATACTAGCTTAGAAAGGTGGGAAACAAGGAATTTCTTTTGTTTTTTTTGAAAAGATAAGCCAAAAACAGTAAAAAAATACACTTAAAACAGCTTTAAACGACTACAAACCACCAGAAAAGGCTATCGCACTTTAGTGTGTGGCCTACAACAGTTAAATTATTTAAACAAAAAACAACTTTTTAAAAGTGCAGGCAGTCAAATAAGTACAATATGTGAAAAAAAAAACTTTTAAATCACAATAAACGCTGGAAAATCTGTTAGGCAGAAAACAGTTAAGTACAGCAAGAAAGTACAGAAAACTGATACTTAATCACTCCAAAGTCTCTCTTCGAAGCTAGAAGGCTTGTATCAGTTTAAGGCTTTCTAGTGCTACCCAGTAGGTTAGTTACAGGAAAGATGGGAAACAAGCGCAGATGTAGTCTTTTAAACCAGAAAGTTGAAAGAGACGGACAAACTGTCCAAATGGTCAATAAACTACAATTTCTGGGCCAAGAACCTCTCCTCTCATGATAGACAGGCTACCTAGTGCTTACCACTCCCACTGATAAGATAGAAGGCTTTCCTCCAACACAGAAAGGCTTGCGGGGCTCAGAAGCTTACCAACAGTCCTAGATACAGCAACTCTGTATCTGTACTAGGCTAGTTACAGGAAAGGTGGGAAACAAGCGCAAGTGTGGCTTTTAAACCAGAACGTTGAAAGATATGGAAAAAAATGCCCAAACAGCCAATAGCTACAATTTCTGGGCCAGGAACCACTCCTCTTGTGGTAGATAGGCTACCTAATGCTTACCATTCCCATTGATATACTAGAAGGCTTCCCTCCAACACAGGAAGGCTTGCGGGGCTCAGAAGCTTACAAAGAGTCCTGGATACAGCAGATCTGTACCTGGACTAGACTAGTTATAGGAAAGGTGGAGAACAAGTACAAATGTAGGCTTTTAAGCCAGCAAGTTGAAAGAGATGGAAAACTGCCCAAACGGCCAAATAAACTTCAGCTTAGTGAGACCAGGAAGCACCTGACTAGAAACTCACAGTGCAGAAATCTTATCTGTCAGCTAATGAGTACAGAAAGTTTGTGAGTGAAATATGTTATCACTCAGAGATTTTAATGCTTAAATAAAAGAGAACCTGAGCACATGGGCAGGGTGTTTTAGTCCATTGAGTATGATTGCATTTCTGATTTGAATAAAGTACTGTCATGTGCAGGAAAGCCAAATCTAATTATTTTAACAA
Source organism: Protopterus annectens (assembly GCF_019279795.1). Taxonomy (NCBI): domain Eukaryota; kingdom Metazoa; phylum Chordata; order Ceratodontiformes; family Protopteridae; genus Protopterus; species Protopterus annectens. The sequence continues at coordinate 1,599,398,948 of NC_056739.1, forward strand.
TGGTTTTGGGATTAAATATATTATTTGGTATGGTTGGCAAAAATGGGAACTGCTATTTCTATGATTAAAGGAAAACACCACTTTCTTCTACAGTTTAACTCGCCTCGTAGGATGTGTTCCTCCTTATGGTATGAGTCCAGTATTCTATAGGTACCAGAAACCTGCTTGTACTTTATAAAACTTTCCCTTTCTTTGATTCCAAGTTAAGGAAATGAAAGATCACCTACTTTTTTTTAAGCTTAACTTCTCACATAATTTGCAGAGGAAGTTGTCTACACTTGCACGACATACCACAGACAGAGAAATTTGTAGTCAGGTACTGCTGACAGTCTTATACTGGTAATTAGTCTTGCTGATGTCAGGAGATCAGGCTGCTGTAAACAAGACAGAGAGGTGCAAAACTGTCTTCCATTGTCTTTACTGCAACAAGGAAGAGAGCTTGCACTAATTGACAACTGGTTCTATTGTAGCCATACCTTCCGTAGCAAAACAGAGCAGTTCGATCGGTCATTAGTTCAAAGGCAGTTGTCACCCCTTTTGACAAATTTACAGACAGCATCATAATATTGATATAGTATGCTTTAAACTTTAAATATTTTATACTACTTTACATTTTAAGATGACTTGAATGTAGTATCAAAGATGTCTGTGACATTTAGAGAAAAGTCAGAAAATAATTTCTCTTGTAGTTCTTGTAAAGTATCAGCACATTAAAGTGTGGGAGGAGGATCAGTCAGTTCATCTTGGACTACAAAAAGATACTTTGAATAAAGGCCTGCAATTTAGCTACTGGTTTGCTAACTGAAATAACTAATGCTCCCCGATGCATCAGGCACAGTGTGCTTGCCACTCCACCTAAACAATGCTCGGTCTCAAACTGTCCAGTGATCACCCCTACTTACTTTCCCTAACCTGTATTTCTTAACTGAAAGCAGTCAGTAATTATGTCACCTGAACAACAGACTTAGAGGGACAGAATAACAACTCTGATTTTGCCATATATGTTCACTTTATGTAGTAAATACAACTTAAGTCATTGCTGACCACATATGCAGTTTAATTGAGCATCAAACCCTAAGAGAAACTTTTCTCTAACTGATGTAAACTTGTGGAGTGGCATGCACAATTAATAGGATAAAGTCACTAGGTATTTCCCATCTGTTCCCACTTAATTAAATAATACTTCAGTACTAGTGTAGCTTGAAGAGTCCACTTAAAGGTAAACGCCACCTTAGAACTAAAAAAAAATCTATTTTTCACTCCATGTGTGTTTTCTGAGCTATTTTTAACACCTTAAAATCACTCTGACTGCTTCTTATAGAATGTTAATATGTTTTCTGCAAATGGCCTGCAGTTAGGCTACTGTTTTGGTTGTAGCTGTATAATTGCGTAATATACCATAAAACAAGCCCCAAGAAACACACAGATGAGGGCCATTCAGTAAATAAAATAACTAGTCCTGTTATAGACAGTATAGAAGATGACAGTGACTGACATTAATCCTATAATTTGTCAGTGGCATCACCTTGTATTTTTGATCTCTTCCTTGTTAAATCTGTGGTTTTCTGGCTGATTGTTGAGAGTTGAAGTTGCTAAATACAACAGGTGTTTGAGTGTCAGACTTCTTCAGAAAATGCTGGCTGTTGCAAAATCTGTTATACTAGCAGCTATCTAACTTTATAAGAGTAATATTTAAAATCTTTCTCTGATTTTTGGGTACTTGTCCTATTATTTTTGGCTTTGTCCCGAATTCTGCTGTAAGGGTTGAGAGGTATGTCTGTACCATTGATATGTAGCAGCTTCATTCAACCTTATAGGAATTAATGAGCTCCAAATCAGATCAGTTCATCTGTTTCAGCTTATCTCAGAAGTAGGGGCCTCTGACCTGGGAGAAGTCATGTGAGTGGCTGGCTAACTCTCTCGTGGCCATGAAGAAATACATCCTTTTTAACAGTGCTTTAACAGGCATTTTAGTGGTGGCTTTGTACTTGTATGTTGGTATGCAAGATGAATATTTGCACCACCGCCACTTAATTATCATTGCATACGTTAAGAAAGCATTTGCTTTGTCTGCAGTCTAGGATTAGAGCCTCCTTTGGGTGGGCTGCATTGCAAGGCATATTAAGTAAGCACTTCCTTGCATTTTGCTGCTAATGTCCTATTAGAACAATTTTGGTAAGATGATTGATAACCTACTGCATCAACTGATCCCATGTCACAGGTCTTCTAAAAAATATAGTAAAACAGGTTCAAGTTCTCTATATTTTTATATATGCAATAGAGGTTGCTAAAAGTGGGCCAGTGATTTGGCTGCTTTCTTTTTGAAGAGCGGCAGTTCTCTGATTATATTTCTCTGGTATGTTACAGTCTAGTGGTTTTTAATTAAATTGGCATTGATATGATAAATCTTGTTATTGATATTTTTGTTTAATTTACGAAGTCACCTGAACAGCAAAGATGGGGGAAAAACAAAAAAAAAATGGACTTACAGTACATGGCTGTTATTCCAGGCACTGGTGGTGCTAGTGACTAGGATGGCCATAAATAGTGATATTTTTACACTGGTTGCTGAGTGGAAGCAGATGAAAATTCCCCATTGTTTAGGCCCACTACTAGTATTTCTCACAAAGGTCTATAGAGGTGCTCACAGATCAGCAGTTTGGTACATCAGGTGTCCTGACAGTTGATAGAGCAGGTGTGCACTGTATGAGCAAAATGACAGTTGGCCTCCTGTGACTATAATTTTCTTGGATAAAAAAAAATGATTTGTTGCAACAGCAGCAAAGTGGTGGAATGTATTACTACAAATGTTTAGCAGAAAACATGAGGCAGTGCCCTTCTTCTAAATTGTAATTGTTGATATTTTACCATGAGTACAAAATCCTGTGATAAAGATCTGTTGTGAAATGGACACAATGTAACACACGATCCTGAAGCATCTCATCTTTTTAGGAGTACCTCTAGACGTTAAGTGGGTATTCACTTATTATTCAGCACCACCCCAAAAGAAAGAAAAGTGCGAATAATTTTAAATCATGAAAGTGGAGAAAAGAGCTAGTGCAGTGATGACATATATAAACAGTTGGGATGTAAACAGTGTGCAGATGGGTGTATGTGAGTTTTGTATTGCACTGTGTAATGCATCAGGACGTCAGTATACTACAAGTGAAAAGATGATTTGGTGGTTAAAGGAGATGACAATATTTTTAGTTTCCCATCCTTTAATGTGATCAGATGAATAGCCAGATTTACCTTTTTTGTACTCCAGCCTTATACATGTTAATCTATATGTGATTTACTGGCTAGAATGCTCATTAAGCAACAGCTCACAAAAAGTCAGGGGGGAGGAATTGGCTGGTTTTCTTGATGGAGATTATGATTAGTGTTCCCCTCCCCCACTCACAAAATTTTGTACAGGCTTTGACAGAGCATCATCTGTTGTTTTTGGCATTCTGGATGGTTGTCTGAAATATGGTTTTAAGTTAATGTACTGCTGAGATTCAGACGTAGAAATGCTTATGTTATAAATTTGGTGGTGTTTCTGCTCCATCAGTCTTTACTGTAATACACATTGTATATTTTTAAATAAACTTTTCATTGCTCCTCCTTTTGATGTAATGGAATAAATGCTACCATTTTTGTGTCTGATCTGAATAACTTTTTCACATCTTCTGTGACCTTACTTCTGCAGATGCAGTGATTGAAATTAACTTTATCATGCAGTGGTTGTTTTTTAACATGTAGCCTGTAGACTTCTGTTTTACCTCTGCCTGTGCTCATCAGTGTAGCTTGAGTGACAAGAGGTTGTACTATAGTGCTAATGTGTACCTAGGGTACCAGTTTTAAGGGCCTTCCTCATGCCTTGGTCCTGAGACTTTTTGAGCTCTTTAGAGCTTCTCTGGGGAGAACAGCCATTCTGCATAGATCACCCTGCTATGAAGGAGTCCGAAATAATGAGCCTCATAAGCCATTGGTTCCTGTGACCTCATAGCTCCTCTGACCTCATAGTTATCATGTGTAAATATCAAGTTCACTGTACTGCAATCCCTGGTGAAACAGCTAATCTTTAGCAGTGGGATAAATCCTTGAAGGTGTTAAATCCCCTTAGCAGTTGGAGGGTCTTGGTCTGTTTTGCAGGTAAACCTCCCATAATAAAGCCACTTGCCACATAAATACACAAATGCACCAGATGTTCAGACTTTTTACCCATGTCACTTGTGCTGATTGCCTGTCGTGTATTCCTAGTCTTTTGACTCTTCCCCTTTGGGTGAAGCCATGGGGCTATTACCCCAATTTCATTTTTTATCTGTTTTGGACTGCATGTATTTGCATATGTAGTAGTTCCCTTATCACCGACTGTCTTTCAGTTAACTTGCAGGTTGGATTGAACTTTTGTTTTCCATTATCTTTGTGTGGTCCAAGCCTGTGTTGGTTTTAATCATGTCCATGTTGTCTTATAATGGTGTTACGAGTTCATGCATTTTGTTTTTCTAAGATACAAGTATCATGGTGGTTCATCATTCAAGAATTAATGCCTTCTTTCTTTTTCATATTTCTTGCATCACTTGAGCTGTGTAAGCACATGATGATTAATGCTGCATTCTCTGCTGTGTTGGAAGATGTTAGCTTTTGCCTGACAAAGATTAAGCACAACCACAAAAGAAATAGTTCCAGCATAGATAAACGGCAAGGATAGCTCAGCTGAGGGTCTGCTTTCAAATTACTGTAAGCAGATAATTTGTTGCAGGTATGTAACTCTTGAACTGAAAAATGACATCCTTCTTGGAAAGTTGTTTTCTAAAATGTCTGTTTTCAAAGTTTGTTTACTGTTTACGCGTAGAAGAATGTTGTCTACATTTTCAGATCTGGCCTAAAAGACTACAGTCTAAGGAGAGTATCCTTAATTATATGTGTACTGAAGCAACAGACTTCATAATATCTTAACATATACTAAAGCAGCAAAACACCATAATGAGTTCAGCAGCAACTGTGAAAATGCATATAAATATAGTTTATTCGTAGTTAACTAAAATAATTGTTGCTATTAAAAGGCCTCATAATGTAAATGGAGAATGACAAACACAACCCACAGCACAGAAACGACACCCTTAGAAAAGGGTCACAAATCAGCATAGTTACTAACAAAAGATTTCACTAATCAGTGTTTCAGGGACGCAATTAATGGAAATTTCTTTATCTGAATGTCACATTTTTCTCTTATTTTTCACATATTGCATAAATTACTGCAAGCATGTCAAGAAGACAGCAGTCATTTATTCTGCTGTAACATTTAAATTTTGAAGCGTCTGACACATCCTTATATTTCAAGGAGGCATTTACATGCAAATCTTCTACTTAAAGCTGCTCACAATTCAAGCTGTTATAGGAACAGTTCCTCATAAAATAATATTTAGCATTGCTGGCTATATTCTAACTTTGCAGTATGTAAAGTTCAGCTACATATGATATTTGCTTCAATTTTTGTAATTTATTTACATTTAATTTATGAGTAAACATATACAAGAGTGTGTGCATGAGTCTGTGTGTGTGTGTGTGTGTGTGTGTGTGTGTGTGTGTGTGTGTGCGCGCCCGTGCGTGTGCTGTTTATCACACTGCAGTACAGTTGCTAAATGCTATCAGGAGAATGACTGACTCTGCCCACTAACCTACAGTAACAGAGTGGCGCATAGAGGATTCCATCACAACACATAGCAACCAGGCCTATAGATGATGTGCATGGTTTTAGACATTCAGTAACATTATATTCTGCCTGCTTTCCCCTGAAAGTACCTAATTAATTGTGTTTCATACATAATCTGAGTAAATTAAAATATAACAAATTGCGGTGCCCTTCTTCCACTTTTGCTAACAGATTGAAATTTCAGAACATAAGCCTATTGGCCTTAGACTTTTAGAATCTTTGTTGACTGTGTATTAAGTGAACACAGGTCTGACCCCGTGAGGAGCCTTATACCTTTAGAGCTGTTTGTCCGCAGAACTGTTGCTGACAGTCAGTGCCTCAGTGTCAAAAGTACCACCAGTTAAAAAGGAGGTGTCACAGTGGTTAAATTTCAGCTTTGTCCACCTCATTGCTCTTTGCTGCAAAGTTGCATCCTTTCTGCAGCTGTAACACTTGTATCAATTCACAGCTGCGCATAGCTGCTGGGTGGCAGAACTTTGAAGTTACGACAAAGTCACTCTTCCACTTCAGTTGGCATTTTAAAGTTGTAGTTTTGTCAGACTCCCCCTCTAGTACTGTTAGCCAATGGTATGCTGGTGAAAGTTAGGCTACTGTTGGCAAAAGGAGAAGAAGAGGGGGAAGGCATGGCTGGATACAGGAGGAGAGGAGGAAAGTTAGATTGTGGAAGTAAGGTTATGAACTTTGAATGTTGGCAGTATGACTGGTAAAGGGAAAGGGCTAGCTGATATGATGGAGAGCAGGAAGATTGATATACTGTGCATGCAAGAGACCAGACGGAAGGGGAGTAAGGCCAGGTATATCAGAGGCGGGTTCATATTGTTCGGCCATGGTGTGAATGGGAGGAGAAATGGGGTAGGGGTTATCCTGAAGGAATAGTATGTCAAGAGTGTTTTGGAGGTGAAAAGCGTGTCGGATAGAGTGATGTTTATGAAGCTGGAAATTGATGGTGTGATGATGAATGTTGTTTATGCGTATGCTCCGCAAGTTGGGTGTGCAGTGGATGAGAGAGAAAAATTTTGGTGCGAGTTAGAGGAAGTGGTGGAGAGTGTACCCGAGGGTGAGAGAGTGGTGATTGGAGCGGATTTCAGTGGACATGTTGGTGAAGGAAACAGAGGGGATGAGGAGGTGATGGGTAGCTATGGTGTTAAGGAGAAGAATGCAGAAGGTCAGATGGTGGTGGATTTTGCAAAAAGGATGGACATGGCTGTGGTGAATACATATTTTAAGAAGGGGGAGGAACATAGGGTGTCGTACAAGAGTGGAGGAAGCTACACACAGGTGGATTATATCCTATACAGGAGGGCCATACTCAAGGAGATTGAAGACTGCAAATTGGTGACAGGGGAAAGCATAGTTAGGCAGCATAGGACGGTGGTCTGTAGGATGATGTTGGAGATCAAGAAGAGGAGAGTAAGGGCAGTGCCAAGCAACAAATGGTGGAAGTTGAAAAAGGTACCTGTAAGGTGGAGCTGCGGGAATGGTTAAGACAGGCACTGGGTGACGGTGGATAGCTACTTGATTGCTGGGCAGCCACAACAGAGGTGGTAAGGGAGACAGCTAGAAAGGTGCTTGATGTGACATCTGGACAGAAGAAGAAGGACAAGGAGACCTGGTGATGGAATGAGGAAGTACAGGAGAATATACAGAGGAAAAGGTTGGCGAAGAAGTGGGATTGTCAGAAAGATGAAGAAAGTAGATAGATTACAAGGAGATGAGGTGTATGGTAAAGAGAGAGGGTGGCAAAGGCTACGTATAAGGTGTATAGTGAGTTGTATGAAAGGTTGGTCACTGGGGGGGGGCCGTACTGATTGACTAGACAGAGGGACCAAGCTGGGAAAGATGTGCAGCAGGTAAGGGTGATAAAGGATAACGAGGGAAATGTACTCACAAGCAAGGAGAGTGTGCTGAGCAGATGGAAAGAGTATTTTGAGGGACTGATGAATGAAGAGAATGAAAGAGAGAAGGCTGGATGATGAGGGGAAAATGAATCAGGAAGTGCAGCGGATTTGCAAGGAGGACGTAAGGATAGCTATAAAGAGGATGAAGTATGGTAAGGCTGTTGGTCCAGATGTCATACTTGTGGAAGCATGGATGTGTTTACGAGAGATGGCAGTGGGGTTTTTAACCAGATTTTTTAACGAAATCTTGGAAAGTGAGAGGCCTGAGGAGTGGAGAAGTGTGTACCGATTTTTAAAAATAAGGGTGATGTGCAAAACTATACTAACTACAGAGGGATAAAATTGATCAACCACAGCATGACGTTATGGGAAAGAGTAGTGGAAGCTAGGTTAAGAAGGGAGGTGATGAGTAGTGAGCAGCAGTATGGTTTCATGCTGGGAAAGAGCACTACAGGTGCGATGTTTGCTCTGAGGGTGTTGCTGGAGAAGTATAGAGAAGGTCAGAAGGAGTTGCATTGTGCCTTTGTGGACTTAGAGAAAGCATATGGCAGGGTGCCTAGAGAGGAGTTGTGATATTCTGTGAGGAAGTCAGGAATGGCAGAGAAGTATGTAAGAGTAGTACAGGATATATGTTAGCTTCACCCACAGGAAGTCCCCTCAATTGCAACCTGAAGCTGTTTTAGAACAGTTTCCACAGTCAACTTCACCCACAGGACGTCCCGTCAATTGCAACCTGAAGCTGTTTTAGGCAAGCATCAACCTAAACATTTGAGAATAAATGTTTCAAAAGTAAATGTACGTACCATCAGAAAGAATCAATTATTTTTACTAATATAGGCAACAAACACTCCACATAGCTAATGTGGATATATCCTTAAGCTTTTAATCTGCTGTAAAGGCAGTGCACACTTGCAGGAACAACAGGCTCGACCCCCCACAGTGTAGACTTTGTTCCAAGCTGTACCACTAAGTGGCAGCATTACTTCTAAATCATTCACAAGCTGCTTTTAGGTCTCACTGAGCATTTATAAAATAAATCAAACACACAGATTGTGACCGTTACTCCTTATTGGAAGCAACTTAAAAAGTTTATTTGAGTGGGGAAACCAGTTGGCACAAAACCTACGCATTTGCTAATAACAACCAAACCCAGGGACACAGAAGTTATTTGCAAACAGTGAAAGTGCTGCAAACTACCATACCTGAAGTAACCTGGCTGATTGATTTTCCTGGGCTAGCTACAAGGCACCATATTTAAAATCCTATCCTCCCAGCAAGGAAGTCCCCAGCTAAGTGTACACACCAGTAAGTACTGCATTTATGTATATTGCCTCTAAACTTGCTTTTATAAAACTGGTTTACCTTGTAACAGTTGTTATATTGCCTGCATTTTGTGGCTGTTAATGTCGGTTTACCCTGTAACAGTAGTCATACTGCTTTTGTGTATGTTAATGCTACAGACCGATGTGGCTGACTGAATCTACCTGACTTGCTATGTGTAGTTTACAAATGAGGGCTTGTTAAAGGATTTGCTGATGTGAGTGTTTGCAATACCACAGTTATTTACCCATAAAATAAGAGGATTCTTTTTTATAGAGAACTAGTAGTTTACAATGTTTTACTGGTAGTTGCCTACATCTAGCAACACAGGCCTTAGTCACATAATAGCTGGTGTGTGACTGCTGCTTTCATAAGTGCATAAATGTAATTCGCAGCCTCTATGTTTTAGCTACTAGCATATACTTGTTTAATAAATTAGCAGATGTGAATGGGACTCTGAGTTAAGGCAGCCGACAGAAAGTGTTCTCTGTTCTGTCGTCCAGCCCCCCATTCAGTGCAGCCTTCCATCTCCTTAAAATTATATCTTGCATGCTCCTATTACTCCAGTAATATGTCCTAGACTTCCTGATCTTGTATAGAGTGTGTGTTACTCCATATTATATAATGTGTGGTAACAGCTGAACCCTGCAAGCACTTGCATAGCTACTAAAGTTGTTACTATATTATAAGAAAGTAATTTAAAAGCCAGTATGTTTTAGTTTGAATGAAGGAAACTTGGTTTTCATTTCTTGAAAGGCTCTCCACTGTGTACAAGTTATTAATGCTGTAATTGTTATCTGTCAACCATACAGAAAAGCTAACTGAGTTCCAAACATTGTACTTCTGTTAAATGTCTGAAACTCAGCATAGTAGCTACAAGGTATTAGGCATTGTGTAACTAACTGCTCATATTCTATCTTAACTCCAGTACACTACTTTCAGCCACCTAATATTTCTTATATTGTCCCTTCCCTTACAGAACAGTTTCCACAGTTAGCTTCACCCACAGGAAGTCCCCTCAACTGCAACCTGAAGCTGTTTTAGGCAAGCATCAACCTAAACATTTGAGAATAAATGTTTCAAAAGTAAATGCACATACCATCAGAAAGAATTATTTTTAAAAACTGGCATAATATATGGAGATCGAGTGTATTGTGAGACATATATACTCATTACGGGAAAAGATGTTAATAAGTAAAGATTGAGATAACTGACTTATGTAAAATTCTTTTGTTATATGTTTCTGTATAACTTGATGTTATATTTGGAGGCATTCATGTAAATATTGTATATATGTTTTTGGGATTGAACTAGATAGGATAGTTAGAAAGTATTAATATTTTTTGTTTTGTTTAAGTTTGTATGGAAAATACTAAAACAATAAAGATTTATTATTGAAAAAGAAAGAATTATTTTTACTAATATAGGCAACAAACACTCCACATAGCTAATGTGAATATATCCTTAAGCTTTTAATCTGCTGTAAAGGTAGTGCACATTTGCAGGGACAACTGGCTCGACCCCCCCCCCCCCCCACAGTGTAGACTTTGTTCCAAGCTATACCACTAGGTGGCAGCATTACTTCTAAATCAATCACCAGCTACTTTTAGGTCCCACTGAGCATTTTTAAAATAAATCAAACACACAGGTTGTGACTGTTGCTCCTTATTGAAAGCAACTTAAAAAGTTTGATTTTGTTTTCCTGGGCTAGTTCCATCTGGTTTTGTGTGGCCCACTCCGTTCACCCTCGCTATCGCTTGGGATCATTTCGCTTCACTACCCTGCCCCCATTCCCGCCCACCCGACTCAATTTCCTTTATAGTTAGCCGCACCTCCTCCACCCACTTCACTAGCCAATCATACAACACACCCACACCTCTATAAATACTTACCCCTTAGTACTCGCACTCTTACACCATTCCTATAGTCTTTCATCACCATCTGAACTAACAAACTCATCTATCTCACACTACTCTAATTACTAATATGCCTACTATTCTTAATATACTATTTCTTCTTTCAACTACATTACTCTTTCTTTCAGTTCTCACATGCTATCAAAGCACTACTGTTATACACACCAAATCACCCACACTGTATCTCCAAACCACAACACATCTACCTTTACTCACATTTCCCCCTCCCTATCTAACTTCACCATTATTGCCACACACAGATTCAAATACTTCCTTACACCTAAACAGCATGTCGACCACAAAACAAATATCCACACATGCACCCAGTCTCTCCAATAATCAATTTCATATTATCCAACCTGTTACTATCAGGAGACGTCTACCCCAACCCAGGTCCTAACCATTCCTCACAAAATACTTTAAATACTACTACCACCTCTGTGCTCTCTTCCACCTCTCCATCATCCACTACTAATACTATTCCCTAAAAAAGTCTCACCCTCTCATCTATAAATATTCAAAGTATAGTTAAAAAAAACAACACACTTCATGCTTGGATCACTCAACATAACCCAAACATACTTGCCTTGTGTGAAACTTGGTTAAAACCAAGTATTTCTAATTCTGAAATTCTTCCCCCTAGCTACAATATCCTCAGGCATGACAGACTTTCAAAAAGAGGAGGGGGAGTCGCAATCATGTATTCTAACTGCCTGTCCATCTCCCCTGTCTCTTTTCCCATATCGGACTTTCTCCCAACTGAGATAATTTTAGCTGACTTTAAACTTGGCCACCGTAAAAAATTTGCCATTACATCAATTTATATCCCTCCTGGAAATAATGTCCCCATTTTAGAACACTTTCTATCCTGGATATCTAAAACTATCCCTTATGAAACCATCATACTAGGAGACGTCAATATTGACTGGCTGCAGATCAATCAAGAATCACCTTCTTCCTCTCTCAACCTGTATGGATTCACGCAGCTCATCTCTTCCCCTACCCACCTTCATAAATTTTCCTCTATTGGTTCACTTATTGACTGGATACTAGTATCTCACCCCCAACATTACCATAATCCAACCACTCTACCAAACACATTAGGTGACCACCTACCTTTACTAGTTCACAGAAACTCTGAACACCTGCATAAAGCACAACAATATAAGGTGACCCGTGATCTAGCTAGCTATTCTCTTGACTCACTAAATCACCTCTTCTCTACTATAAACTGGCTCTTTCTCTCTAATTTCACTCTCAATGAAGCAGTCCTGCACTTCAACAACACCTTTCTATCCATCCTCAACTCCCTTGCCCCCACTAGGAAAACTCGCATCAAATTCAGATATGCCCCATGGCTAACTAAAACTACCCTTACACTCATGAAGACCAGAGATAAAGCTTGGAAAACTTGGAAAGGCAGTAATACCTCTTCCAACCTTATCTCTTACAGGGAACTTAGAAACAAAGCTAAGAAACAAATCAGTCTTGATAAAAAGACCTATTACCAATCCTCACTTAACAATCCCAACTGTAATCCTAAAAAATTCTGGAACTCTGTCAATAAACTTCTTTCACCTGGTACTCCTACCCCACCCACACCTTATTCTGACAAGACTCCTCTGGAAATAGCAACCCTCCTTAATAAGTTCTTCATTGAAACCATTGAAAACTTAACTGTAACTAACTTCTCCACCCGTACCTCTTTCAATCCATCTACATCTTCATCCACCTCTGATTCACCTCTCTCACCCTCACTCTCATTCTCACTATCACCTGTTCCCACCTCTTATATCAAGTTGCTCTTAACTAAACTAAAACCTGGTTCACCCTCAGCTGATAACCTTCCTCCATTATTCCTTAAACATGCAGCTACATCTGTAGCTTACCCTGTATCTATCCTCATTAATAGATCCATAAAAGAAGTCAAAGTCCCTGAAATTTGGAAGAATTTTTTTGTAGCACCTCTTCATAAAGGAGGAAACTCCACTGAGCCAACCAATTTCAGACCAATTGCCATACTGTCTCCTCTCTCCAAAATACTGGAAAAGTGTATCCATAAGCAAGTACTTAATCATCTGCTACAAGAAAACCTACTCGCACCAACTCAACATGGCTTCTGTCTAACACATAGCACAGCTGCCACTCTTGTATCCTTTACTAATAACATTGCTCAAGTCAGGGATAATAGAAAAATAGCATCAGCCCTCTTTCTGGACCTGTCGAAAGCATTCAACACCATATCTCATACCATACTTCACCATAAACTATCCAACCTAGGCTTCTCAAACTCCACCACCTCCTGGTTCTGTGATTACCTCACTAATAGACACCAGGCTGTTAGATGGAACTCTTCCTACTCCCCCTTTCTAGCAGTTAGGACAGGGGTCCCACAAGGATCAATATTGGGCCCTCTCCTCTTCAATGTATTTACCAATGACCTTTTCTCATCCTGCCCCCAATCCATTCTTATTCAGTATGCTGATGACTTGACCATCATCAACTCTGGTGACAACATAGTTAACCTTCAGTCCCTTACACAAAACTCACTCCACTCAGTTGAAAACTGGCAACAATCCAACCAACTCCTGCTAAATGGGAGCAAAACTAAGCTACTACTTTTCCTACCTAAAAATCTGGAACATACAAAACAGAACTTTTCCATAACATCCCTTAATGGAACTAAAATTTCTGTTGACACCCAAACAAAACTCCTTGGAGCAATAATTGATGATGAACTTAAATTCAACCATCACATTCATAGCTCAATAAATAAAAAAGATCACCAAAAACTAGGTCTGCTTTACCATCACAAAAACTTTCTTCCCTGTGGATCCAGGCCATCCCTTGCCCAATCCCTGCTTCTACCATCCCTACTCTATGCTTCACCTATTCGTACCCATCTACAGAGTAATCTAATAGCCAAACTAGAAACCACATATAACAAAGTAGCCAGATTTGCTGCAAATCAACCTTACAAATCCCATCACTGCCTCTCATTAAAGGCTTTACACTGGCCTGAATTTTCCAACTTACTGCCTCAGTCCCAACTCCTTATAGCCCACAATATACTAAACAATCCTAAATCCTGCCCATCCCTTGCAAATTCTCTGACACTTTATACTCTAGCGCCCACTAAGAAGTACTAATCAATACTTTCTTGAAGTCCATAAGCCAAACAAAACCTTTGGGAAAATACTCTATTGTCAGTTGCAAAAAATTGGAACACACTCCCTTTAGCCCTTAGACTACCTAAAGACAAAAATACCTTCAAGAAACAGCTTAAATCTTTTTTCCTATTAAATTGGATATGGTCTTGCTCTAAAATAATACCCAAGAAACATTCAGGGATAGCCTAAATTAACTGTATCACTTCTAGCTCTCTCGTGTTATAATATAGACCCAGATATATACGAGGGCAATGTGACGGTGGTGAGGTCTGTGGTAGGAGTGACGGATGTGTTCAAGGTGGAGGTGGGATTACATTAAGGATCAACTCTGAGCCCTTTCTTATTTGCAGTGGTGATGGACATGATGACAGAAAAAATCAGACAGGAGTCCCTGTGGACTATGATGTTTGCAGATGACATTGTGATTTGTAGTGAGAGTAGGGAACAGGTAGAGGAGACCCTAGAGAGAGGGAGATGCACTCTAGAGAGGAGACAAATGAAGGTCAGCAGGACTATGAATATGTGTGTGTGAATTAGAGGGAGGACAGAGGAATGGTGAGGATGCAGGGAGTAGAGTTGGCGAAGCTGGATGAGTTTATGGGATCAGCAGTTTAGAGTAATGGTGAGTATGGAAAAGAGGTGAAGAAGAGAGTGCGAGCAAGGTGGAGTGATTGGAGAAGTGTCAGGAGTGGTTTTTGACAGATAGGTACCAGTAAGAGTGAAAGGGAAGGTCTACAAGATGGTAGTGAGAGTGTCATATGGGTTGGAGATGGTGGCACTGATGAAAAGACAGGAGTCAGAGCTGGAGGTGGTGAAGTTAAAGATGTTTAAGATTTGCATTGGGTGTGACGAGGATGGACAGCATTAGAAAAGAGTATGGTAGAAAGTCCGCTCAGGTTGGACGGTTGGGAGACAAAGCCAGAGAGGTGAGAGTGCATTGGTTTGGACATGTGCTGAGGAGGGTGCTGGGTATATTGAGAGAAGGATATGAAGAATGGAACTGCCAGGTAAGAGGAAGGCCTAAGATAAGGTTTGTGGATGTGGTGAAGACAGGACATGGAGGGGGTTGGTGCGACAGAGCAAGATGCAGAGGACAGGAAGAAATGGAAACAGATGATCCACTGTGGTGACCCCTAATGGGAGTAGCTGAAAGGAAATGAAATCTGTAGTGCAGTATGGCTTCTGATCAGTGAACAGAAACAAATAAAAACCTTATATTGCTAAAAAGTAGTACCAGGTGAAGGACATCCACAGCTTATTCAAGTAGTCAAATGACAGTTGCTTGTGCATTGCCCATTTAAAAGTTCATTATGGCAGTAAAATTCTTAGCTGGGTGTAAAGTTATAAAACTGGGGCTAATCTAATGGATATTCCCTTTCCCTGATGTGGTATAATGATGGAGTAGGAATTTGTAAGCAGAAGTGTGTGGGGAGCACAGAGGGGATTATCTTCCTGTAAACGTGATTTTCAGTTGTACTTTTTTAGGTTATGTTGTAGCATTGCTGACTCATATGGCTTGATTCTGTGGTTTGGGTCCCAGAATCTGCATTCCCTCCTTGTGTCTGCTTAGTTTTTTTTGTTTTGTTTTTTGCATTGCATTGCATTCTGGTTTCCTCCCACTTGTCAAAGACATGATGATTAGCAGATTGAAGATTATCCAAATTGCCAGTAAATAACCATGTGAAAACATGTGCATATATGTGTTTATGTATGTGTATGTGTCTGTGCATGTTTGCTTGTGATGCAGTAGACTGGCATTCTGTGTAGAATTTGTTCTCTGCCTTATACCTTTTGAGTTCCAGGATAGGCCCTGGCTCCTCTTTGATCTTGAAGAGGATAAAGAGGTATCAGAAGATGAATGAATGAATGAAAGAAAATAAATTCCCAGTATTATAGCTTTATATTTGGTTAAGCCCTTTACAATGATTCATTACTGCTGTCTACACTTGAACTGTATTTTAAGCTGCAAGATGTAAATTATAGATTGTTACATGAAGTTTAAAAGGCTGTCTTCATGAGGACTTGAACAGTGGTAAAACTGGGCTTCCACTTCCTGTGAATGACATCAGTCAGTCATTGGCCTTGTTTTTCTTAGGGAACCTTACATACTTTTGGTGCATGGTGACATCTGTTATTGTTTTGGTGCTTTTGTTTATGGCTTATGCACTAATGTATAAAGGGAATATGTTTCATGATGCATTCCCTACCCATACTGTTCCACATATTATACATATCATACATGTTTTTTTCTTTACATTTTAAAAGATTTAATACAACAATTTCTTTCTCTGTTTTATAATTTGGACGTTCATACCATGTAATAGTATAAACTGCACTTTTAATCAATGACCATTATGGTCTAAAAGCACCATGTTATTCATGGTAAGTACTTTTGCTTACTTTTTTTCATTTTATATCTATTTATGCAGACCTAGGAGTAGTATACTAACAATGATTTTCTTATGCTTCCAAAGTTTTCTAGCTCAGTTATTCTTTACAGCTATTAAGTGAGGGTATTGGGCAGGTAGGTGTCTTTTACTTGTTTTATTATTTAAGAGTTGTAGTGGGGAGGAGGTGTTTGTTCAGTCTTGTGCCAGTTTGGTTTAGGAGCTATAAAGCTGTGAGGGTGGTTTTGCATTTTTGTCCCGAGCAGCATGTGTTTGGGATTCTGGCCTTGTTGTCATGATTGGGGACTGGGGGTAGCTGTGTTTTCCAGGACTGGTCATATTAAAGTGGCATCATGTGTAGTACGATGGCAAGTAGAGGACTTTGTGGGACATGCAGAGGAGGTGAATGTGGAATGTTCCAGTTAGAGCTTTGCAGCTGTAGAGATTTTTTTATTTTAATTTATTTATTGTTGACTGGGTTATTCCCACTAGTCTAGTAGCCTGTTTCCAGTGAGACCTGCTTATTTATAGTAATTTGGGGTAATTTTACCATGCCTGTGGAGAAATTCCATGAAATCCTACTCTTTTTCAGAATCAGGGTATAGTATTGGTGACAGTGGAAGAGCAATTGGAGATGAAGAATTTGTGCTGCTTTATTTAAAACAATGCAGTTGATGACTCAATTGAAGGCTTGTCTGCAAGACTCCTTGAGATATATTAAGCTTTAAAAGTAATGAAGTTGTAATTGGAGGCTCATTGAAGCCAGTTAATAGACTGAATTTCATCCAGAATATGGTATATGGCACAGAGGATTGTGGTGCTCTTAAGACTGGATTGCAGCATTTGCAGCAATTGTATTCTGAGGTGGCATTTGATGTTGGACACAATGAATATCATGGTCCAACCAAACACCCTAATATTGGGAGATTTCAACTACCCCACCATTAACTGGGAAAACTACTCTTGTACTAACTCCTTTCCTCAACACTTCCTAGAATTCTAAACTCCAATGCCCTGGATCAACTTGTCCACACCCCTACCTGGGACAAAAATATCCTAGACCTAGTACTTACCAACATGAGTGACAGGTGCTCCACACCTGATGTCAACTCCTCGGTCAGATCCGACCATAAACTAATCAACCTAGATATCCACATCCCGCCCCCACTAAGGAAACCACAGTAAAAGACTTCTCCAAAGCCAACTTCGTGCTACTTAAGGCAGAAGTGGCCAACTTCACAACACCCATGCAGATGGAAAATACAGTAACCACTGCCGAATCTTATGCAAACGCATTCTATAAGCACCTACACGGGTGCATGGATCGTGGCATCCCTAATAGAACCAAGATGCAGTCTTTTAAAAAAGGAAACCAATCTGGTGGTCCTCTGCTATTAACAAACTCTACAACAGAAGAAAGAAACTGTTGCAAAAGAGAATAAAATCCCCTGAGTGGAGGAGCTCCCTAGTCAGCCTCCGCAAGAAGCTGAGATCTCTCATAAAATCCTTCAAAGCGAACTATGAAAATAAGATTGCCACTTTCTCTAAGGACAACCACAACGCATTTTACAGCTATGTCAAGAATCTCAATGGCAACACCCAGATCTGCTCTGAGATATAGCACAATGGCACAAAATTCACAGAACTAACTGATATCGCCAACATCCTGGCTGATAGGTTCAGTGCCATCTTTACCCCCCTCACCTCCTAAAGGGCCCATATCCATACCGGAAGAATGCAGTGTCCCTGCTATCACAACTGAACAGGTGAAAACTGTGCTATTGATGGCCAAGAACACAGCATCCATGGGACCGGACAATATCCCTGGCTGCGTTCTACATGAGCTTCAGAATGAACTAGCTCCCCACCTAAGCACCATGTTCAATCATAGCCTCTCAACAGGCTTTGTACCCACTGAATTGCACACTGCAATAGTTGTACCACTCCACAAAGGGGGAGCCACCATGGACCCTGGGAACTATCGTCCTATTAGCCTGGTCTGCAAGGCCATGGAGCGTATTATCATGGAACTCATAAACAATGATATTGGTAACCTCCAAAGTCTGGACCCCACCCAGTTTGGATTTGTGAAGGGCAGATCATGTCTGCTGAACCTGGTCGACTTCTTTGAAACAGTCACCAAAGCCGTAGACAAGGGTTTGACAGTCCACACAGCCTATCTTGACCTCTCCAAGCCTTTTGACACCATCCCCCATTCTGGCATCATAAATAAACTCGCCAAGCTGGATATAAATCCGTACGTCACAAGATTGGTCTGCAACTGGCTCACAGACCAACCCACACTGTAAAAATTGCGGACTTCAAATCTGACTCCAAACCTGTGACAAGTGGAGTTCCACAGGGTTCAGTCTTGGGTCCCCTCCTGTTTGGGATCTACTTCTCTGAAGTACAGGCCAACACAGAGGGCCTCTGGCTGACAAAGTTCGCAGATGACTGCAAATTGGGTGCCATAGTAGAGTCCCCAACAGACGTGGACATCCTGCAAAAGGGCTTCACCGCGACTGATGCCTGGTGTCAGAGCCATGGCCACAAGCTCAATGCCATAAAATGCATCGTCATCCCCTTTGGTAAAAACCCTGTACCCATGGACTACCACATAGGCGGCAGCCCACTTAACACTGAAGGCATGATAAGAGACCTCGGGACTCTAGTGGACAGTAGCCTCTCCTTTGATAATTACATTGCCACAGTAGTCATGAAATCCTTCTACGTAGCACACCTCGTCATGAAAGGGTTCTCATCCAGGAAAAAAGAAGTCATTGTCCCCCTCTACTCAGCTGTCATCAGACCCATTATAGAGTACAACACCCCATTTGGAATGTACCTTACAAGGCATCTGCAGCAGCTAGAAAGGCCACAAAAATACCTCACAAAGAGAATTATGGGACTCAAACAGTTACCCAACGCTGACCGCCTCAAAAAACTCTGGGTGTATTCTGTAGCATATCGCCTACTCCGAGGAGATCTCTGGCTAGCATACAAAGCTATGTCAAACCCTGAGCTGCTGGACATGCTACACCTAAAGAAATCCCAGTCTCTCAGAGCCACATGCTCTAGAGACCTAAACCTTGTCACCACAATTAACAGAACATGCTGGAGGGATAGATTCCTGTCCCAGAGACTTCTCATATTCTGGAACAAACTACCTATCTATGTCAAGCAGAGTTCGTCACTAGCACTCTTCAAGAAAAATCTTGATGAGTGGATGGGTAATAGGAAATTCAACCTAGGAATCACATCAGTGGCCCTGCTAGACAGGGTGCAGGTAAATACCATCCATGGGTGGTGAAAGCTAGGGAACCTTGTTGGCTAGGCTTACATAGGCCCTAGGGCTGATAGCCTAGTACCTACCCATGAACCCATGAAGATGGCAAGTAGCAGAGAGAGAGAGAAGCTACTGCAACTGACACCCAGAAAGCACTTTCATTTACAGAAGTTAAAAAGCAGAAAGCAAACAGCAGTCAAGAATGGTGGAAGAGAGGCATATTATATGTAGTAAAATATATGGGGGGAAATGAAATCCTGGAAACAGTTATTTTCTGGGGGATAAAATTATGCAGCCTTTGTTAATATTTGTACTGGAGATTCATTTGTTAATACATACAAGTAACAAACAAATCATCCTGTGTCATTTCTTTTGAAAAGCCTCCAACATTAGAATACAGCTTTATCAAATTCATGGATAATTTGGAAACCCTGAAAAGTTTTCCAGTTATTTGGTGTTAGTCTTTTAAAGACATTTTATATGCAGTTTACAACAGTCATCATTACAAAGCAAGATACATGCAAGGTATTTTTTAACTTTTTGTGACACTGTTAATAAGAAAAGGACCCAACATTCTCTAGAGCTGTGTGCAGGAGGGTGGAATGAAACATTAGTCATAAAAGTGGAGAGTTCATAAGTGGTGCATGTTTCTAACTTAGTACATATTAGAGGATACAGGGAAATGCAGGTCAGCTAAAGGCCTATAACTTTTATATGGCAATAAGGCATTTGTCTGCTTTTTGATCCAAGTGAAAGTATGCAGTGTGGATAATCTGGAATGATGTAGAATGGAAGATTATATTCCTTCTTGTATCATATTGTGAAAGGTGGTCATCTTGGATAGACTGCTGAACAAAGGTCATATCTGAAAAAGAAAGAGGAACTGAGCATTTGAAAAAGACAATGACATCAGAGAAACTGCTGATACCACATTTATAATACCAGTAGGAGTTATTAAAACAACAGTTGTTAGGAAAGTAATAAAAATAACTTGGCAAATGTTTTTGATATTGTAGCTCAGCAAGATGACGAAGAATTAGCAGTGACAGAAGAAGGTAGAATGATAATGACAGGATTATAAAAAGGAAAAGGAAACTTGAGTCAAAAAGGAAGGCCTAAAAGTTTTTTTATGTAGTTAAGACATTCTTTCAGTGAATGGGAGAGAAGACAAAACTCCAGTGTTCATTTTATAATTGTTACAGGAGGCTCTGAATGTTACAGGTCTGTGAGATGCATGATTTACAGACATTTTTAGAGAGAATTATTTAAAGTAAGATGGGTAGAAAAATGTGTGGAGTCTGGGAACCAAAGAATTCTGTGCAATTTATTTTGTTTAAAAAATGGAAAATTATAAGGATTTGGGATAAAATTATATCTGATCAGGACTAAACCATTTATGTATGATATATGGAATAATGATGTCCATGTAAAAATATGTGTAATATGTAAGAATGTAATGTGGAAGAAACCAGCTGGTTGATAAATACAGTTATTAGGATGGAGTGTTTAACTCTTCAGGGAGAATCACACTGACCCAGTGCGAACCCTGAGTGCACACAACTCTCCCCACCCCCATCCCCCAGGAGAGGTGAGCAGGCAATATCACTTTATTCCATTCTTTCCTTAATGGCCTGGCTCCTTCACTGCCAGGAAGTCCAGTAAACTATGTCACAGTCAGTGCTCTCCATCCCTCCACAAATCAGTCAGTGTATCTTCCATGTTTCTTGTAACAATAAAAGGATTTTGTCTGTCTTAAGAATGAAACAGTTGTTTCTATGATAAGTCCAGTAAGGGTGGGTGGGGAAAGTAGGGAATCTACCCTGGATGCAAAGTGTTAGAGGGCATGATTGAGAGTTCCAAACAAAAGAGGTTGATAGGATCATAGGAAATACAAGACAACTGAGTCTTATGACCATTTGCGAGGATGTGGGCTATTCCAGCCCATGATATGAAGGAAGATAATGTGTCACACTGCTTAATCTACAGTGGGAGTCTGTTCCAGAGGTGGGAAAAAGCACCGTGCAGTGAACCTATCTCTCCATCAGGTTTTATGTATTTGTTGTTGAAGAGTTCAATCCTTGGTTCTGGTATATAGGATCATAGGAAGTTACTAGGATCCACTAGAGGATCAGTGAGAGACAAACCTGTCTCTCCAGTTGATGTTGCATATTAGATTTAACTAAAGTATGCCAGGATTATTTGGTTTATAGGGCTACAGAAGTTTCAGGACCACTGGATCCCTAATGGTTCTGACAGTGACCTTTTTCAGATATGGATGATATCCATGTTGATCAGATGAGAATTAATGGCATTCTCATTACTGAGCGGTGTATTTTTTATGCACTGTCCTAGGTGGAAATAGTTTACCAAAGGTGACAATATTTGTATTTTTTTGGCATAATAAGTCCATCATTTTTTTTTTTTGTATATTTTATACAAAGTTTCTGAAGGGGTTGGGTGGGGGGGGGTGTGGTCAGTGACCAGACTGACATCTCTTATCAATTACAAGGCTAAAAGGCTATGGGGGTCAGTCAAAAATCAGAAATGCCAAGCAAGAGAAGTCCCATTGCTGAACCATTGCTGGCACCATCACTGCGGTCATTTGTCAAATGCTTTTATTCATTTTATAACACAATAACTTAACAGTATAGTAACAAGAAAAAATTAAAATATATACAATGTCCATAACAATATAAAAAAAGCAATATACATAGGAGAACACAATATTTCTCTAACAGATTAGACAGTTTTGTCCAAGCAATGAAATGATGAGTTGTGT
The DNA here is from genome assembly GCF_019279795.1 of Protopterus annectens. Classification (NCBI taxonomy): domain Eukaryota; kingdom Metazoa; phylum Chordata; order Ceratodontiformes; family Protopteridae; genus Protopterus; species Protopterus annectens. The sequence goes on from NC_056739.1 coordinate 1,599,421,405, forward strand.
TGTTAGTCCTTGCTTTTATAGTAACATACTCGATCTTAAAAATGTATTTCACAAGATGAATAAACTCAACTTTAAAGACCGGAGTAGATTGGGATTTTTTCCTTGCTATAGAGAGGATAGACCATAGTAAAAATACTTGTTTTTTTAGGAATGACTTCAGGAACAGAAACACTGAAAAGGATAAGAGAGTCAGAAATTATACAGTTGCCATTCCATAGAGCTTTACAAAGATATTTAAAGTCTAACCAAAATGGGGAAATTATTTTGCAATTAACAACTACATGTATTCAGTCAGCATCAGGGTGTCCACATCTCCAGCATTTCATTTCATCTTTCTTGTACTTTATTGCTAGTTTATGTGGGGTGAAAAAACATCTATGTAAAAATTTCCAAGTGTATACACACCAGAACAGGGAAGATGTAAACAAAGTTTTTTTTTTTTTAATCTTTTTCTGAGAATACTTGTCTAGTAACTTCACTTGAATAATTCCAAAAAGAAACATCTGTTTTTGCTAAAATAATTTCTGAGAAGTTACTCTTATTGTATGCCTCTAATGAGGATACGAGCTTAGTATGTCTAAAATCCTTACAAGTTTGGATGACCCGCCAATTGCAATTTTGCAAACTATATCTGCTGATCAAATAGTCTGTAGAACTTATTTTATTAGCTGAAAGAAATTGATTCCAATACAGTAGGTCACCCTTCTTAAATTGTAATATTTTCTGAGTATCAAAAGACATCAAAAATTCATTTGTGTAGGCAATAGGAAACATAATTATTAATAAATTCTTAATTGATTAGCAAACATAATTTATTTATTATTTATTATTAGTTTGATTACCGGGGAAGTCCACTGGGCCAAGAAGTGCCCATTTCAGTGGAGGCCCGGGGAGAAAAGCTCCATAAGCAATACAATACAATAAAGGTTAAAATACAAGGGCAGAAAAGCTCCATCAGCAATTAATACAATAAAGGTTAAAGTACAAATCAGGTTACAAAGCAATCAGCAATTAATACAATAAAGGTTAAAGTACAAATCAGGTTACAAAGTGACATACAATACAATAAAGGTTAAAATACAAGGTGAGAAAAAGCTCCATCAGTAATACAATGCAATAAAAGTTACAAGTGAAAAATTTTTTTTTTTCCCAGAGGATTACAGTATTTACATGCTTGGAGTCTGCTAGTTCTGGATCTTTGGAGCAATAAGAATAAGTAAGAGAGTATAGTGGAATGGGAGTTAGGAGAGCCTAGTGGGATCCCAGTATTTTATGTGGGGTGAAGGCAGGAGCATTTCCATTTGGAAGATAGGTGAAGGAAGAGTTGGGTCTTGAAGGATTCAGTGTTTGAAGGAGGCAGAGTTCCATTTTTTACCTAGGGAGAAGGAGAGTAGATGCTGGCCAGCGGGACGTTTGGGTTTGTGGATGGAGATTAGGTTTTGGTGTTCAGATATCAGAGATCTGTTTGGGATGTGTGGAGGAAGGATGTTTTTTAGGGCTGGGCATTTATCAGGGGAGAATATTAACTTGTGAGCAGTGGTTAGTTGTAGACAGTCTAGATGGTTGGGGAGTTCTAACCAGTTCAGAGATTGTAGGCTGAGGTAGTGGTGAGTTGATGTTTTGGATTTGGTGGCAAATTTAGAGATCTTATTATAGCAAGCTTAGAGGTGTTGGTAGCAGACAGATTGGTTAGAAGAGGGGCTCCATAAGCTTTTTAAACAACAGCAATATTTGTTTTTAAGAGGTGTAAGAATGAGTTTTGACCTTTCACTTTGAATGTATATTTTTAAAATCCATATAAATATGTTTGTATGTATTTGAGTATATGGTTCAAGCAATGTCCTATTACTATTAAGTAAGGTTTCATGTATTAATTTCCAATATGATGTATAACAAGTATTATTCCAAAGTAACACTATGTTAATAAATGCGGAGTTTAAATAATCAATATTTGGAAACCCTATACCTCCTTCATCCCAGCTTATGGTGTGCCATAGAAGATAAATTATTGTTTTTTTGGGATACCAAAGGAAGTTAAGCAATAAGTTGTTACTTTTTTGTTTAATTTTGACAGGTGGAGTTATTAGAGCTTGGCCAATGAATAAGATTTTAGGTAACAGTATCATTATGATTAAAGTTTGTCTGTCTTCAAATGTGAAGAAGAGTCTGTTCCAACTGTCAGTTAGACTTGTAATTGAGTTTATAAGTTGTTGGTAATTAGATGTGAGTGATGTTTTATAATTAGATATGATGGGAGCCATTATTAATTCCCCAAGTGATGCAGACATCCTACAGAAAGGCCTCACTGAGACCAATGACTGGTGTTGAAACCATGACCTTAAGCTTAATGCCAAAAAATGCATCATCATCCCCTTTGGTAAAAACTCAGTTCCCACTAATTACCACATTGACGGGAGTCCACTGAACACTGAAGGCACATTATAAGAGCTCTGGGGAAGCAGGTTGACAGCACAGCAACCTCTCGTTTGACCACCACATTGCCACTGTGGTCATAAAGTCCTTCTATGTGGCACATCTCATTACCAAGGGTTTTGCATCCAGGAAGGAAAGAGGTCATCATCTCTCTCTACTCTTCCCTCATTAGACCAATCATCAAGTATAATGCCCCATTTGGCATGTACCTCACTAGACACCTGCAACAGCTGGAGAGGCCACAGAAGTACCTCACGAAGAGCATCGTAGGCATTAAATACATGTCCTACACGGACAGACTCAAAAGACTTCAGCTGTTCTCTGCCTCATATCTCCTACTTAGAGGCAATCTCTGCTTGACTTACAAAGCCATGTCTTACCCAGCTCTGTTAGAAATTCTACATCTAAAGAAATCCCAATTCGTCCGTACTACATGCTCCAGAGACCTCATCCTGATTACCACAATCAACAGAACAGTCTGGAGGGAAAAGTTCCTCACCCAGAGACTGCCCATGCTCTGAAATAGACTTCTCATACATGTCAAGCAGAGCACCTCGCTATCCCTCTTCAAGAGAGCGGATGGGTAATAGAAAGGTCACCCCAGTGATCACTCCAGTGGCTCTACTTGATAGAGGCACTGGGAACTAAAGTTGGGCAGCATGATACCAGGGCACTTCTATGGGATAGGCTTGTAAAGGCTCCAGGGCCATTAGCCTAGTACACACCTATGAACCTATAAGGTGTTTTTAATTTACATCCGTAACCTAAAAGGAAAGGCCCAGATTTGTACTGAACTGGGAGTTAATGATACCACATATACTTAGCCTGTGGGCATAGCTAATCTGTTGGTTGACAGGTTCTGTGTGACAGCCCTACCACCTGGTCCCTACCTTGTATCTCTGAAGAACAGGTTATAAACACCCTCTCTAAGGCCAAAAACACGGCATCTATGGGAGCTGATAACATCCCAGAATGTGTCCTACTTGGGCTCCAACAAAAATAAGCAACACCATTGGGTACTCTTTTCAGTCATAGTCTAAGCACCGGCTTCTATCTAGCTGAATTGAAAACAACCACTGTTATTCCCTTGCACAAAATTGGTGCTTCCACTGACCCTGGGAACTAAAGACCTATTAGCCTGACTAGCCTTATCTGCAAGGCCATGGAGAGAATCATCATGGACCTTATCAATAAAGATATAGGTAATCTCCAAACACTTGACCCTACTCGGTTTGGATTTGTCAAAGGGAGATCATGCCTGTTAAACCTGGTGGACTTCTTGGTCAACATATGGGAATCCACATCCAACAGCAGACCTGTAACCAGTGTTGTTCCAAAGGGATAAGTCCTGGGACCTCTACTGTTTGGAATCTATTTCTCTGAAGTACAAGCAAAAACTAAAGGTCTGTGGCTGACCAAGTTTTCTGATGACTGCAAATTGGGAGCAGTCACAGAATCTCCAAATGATGTCAGCATCCCACAAGAGGGTCTTACACAAACAAATGATTGGTGCCAAAGTCCTGGCTTTAAATGCAGTGCAAAAAATGTATTATCATCCCTTTCAGTAAGAGCGATGTTCCTGCTAACTACCACACACAATGCTCTAAGTATGAATTCAGTGGTGAGCTACCTGGGCACACAGGTTGACAGCACCCTTACCTTTGATCACCATGTCTCCACAGTGCTAAGAAGGACATTCTATATTGCTCATCTCATAAGTAAGGGGATTGCCTCCAGAAAAAAAGAAGTTATAACTTCCATGTACTCTTCCCTCAACAGACCAATAACTGAGTACAACGTCCCTTTTGGTATGAACCTTTCCAGGAACTTGAGCAATTGGAGAGACCACAAAGGTTCCTCACAAGGAAAATTCAAGGTCTTCAGCATCTGTCCTATGTGGATCATCTGAAATCACTGTCACTTTATTCTGTTTCATACAGACTACTCAGAGGCTATCTCTGCCTTGCATATAAGACTATCTCTGACCCTGCTTCACTGGAAATGCTGCATATCCGCAAGTCAAATGGAACTCTGGTTACTCACTCTAAAGACCTTAACCTGGTATGTGACATTAATAGAACCTGCTGGAGGGACAGTTTTGTCTCCCAGAGGTTACCACACCTTTGGAACAGACTCCCACTTCATGTCAAACAGAACACCTCATTGGCCCTCTTCAAATGCAATCTGGACGATTGGATGGGTAATTGTAAATTCACCCCGGAGGTTCTACCTGTGTCCCTCTTGGACACAGGCAATAGGTACTGATCATGGAAATAAGGATAGAACTTGTAAGGGCCCTAGGGCCATTAGCCTAGTAACTTCCTATGATACCTAATAATGCATTAAGCTTGATGATGATTTGATTGTATTTGTTTGAATTGTTAAACCTATTGATTGTGGTTGTCTCTAACTAGATTTTGTTGGTCATACCACCAGCTGGTTAACTTCTTCATAAAGCTCTCTCTTTTTAGGGGATCCAGTTCTATGCTGATTCTGTACAAATTCTTTTTTAACTTGGATAGTAGTGATGTTATCCCTATACTATACCAACTCCTTCAGGCGCACCATATGGAGAGTACTTATGATCTTCTGACCGTATATAATTGATTAGTGATCCAGTTGCCCCCCCCCCCCCAATCATATACACCATCACTACTGGGACACATGAACCCTGCATAGTTTCAGGAAATAAAAAGAGAACACAACAAAGAACCAGCTAAACCACCATGGAAGGCAAAGTAAACAGAATAAAAAATTAAAACTGAGTGAGGATAAAACAATGCAAAAAAAATGGATAAGTGCTTTCAGCCTTTTGGCCTTCTTTAGATCCTAAAATAAAACGTTACTATTTTCTTGATATTGTAACAAATAGCCAATCAACCAGGGCTGCCACCTTTTAAGGTCCACATTTATCTGCTTCATGTCACTTCCTAATATCCAACCAATCATAATTCATCTAATCAGCAACTGCACTTTCAAAATTGGCTCCAACAGAATCATTCAAAATTCAGTTCAGGTGGGTGGTCAGGTCGCATATCTGCAGTCCATTTGATTTCTTCCACCTCCGTTTTATTGCACATATCACCTCCTCTCAGATCCTCAAAAACAACTTACAGTATCATAAACATAAAAAGTCTATGACCAGGATATAGCTTGATATGATGTGAAAGTGCATTATTTTGAACTCCATTCTTAATGTCATTTAAATGACGAAGAATGTGCTCTTTTAAAGGTCTGTTAGTTTTCCCAATATAAAATCCAGTACAACAGCAGCAGGTGGCAACATAAATCACATTTTTGCCAGTGCTTCTTATTAGTGATAGGATGTACAAATTAATCGGTGGAGTTAATATGTCTACAAGCTTTACATTTGCCACAAACAAAGGTTGCCCCTCTTGGAGATCGTAGTCTTAGATATTTCATTACTCTTATTGTCATCTGTGGTTAAAATAGATAATTTCTTATAATGTTACATATCCAAGGTGCATCTGAGGTACACGTGAGGAAACATCTAACAGGTTGCTCTCATTTATTTCAGCCATGATTATTGTATTTTGTGTTAGTACCCATCTTATCAGAGAAGATGGGTCACCCTTTTGTATTTTTTAATTCTTGTGTCCCTACAATATATCGTTGAATGTCCTTATTTCTATAACCTCTATCTTGGAGATTCCATATAAGAGCTTGTGTTTCAAACTCATGTGTCTTAGTATCAGTACAAAGTCTTGATGTACAGAGTAACTGACCTTTAACTATCTGGGGAAAATATGTCGGGGATGCATACTGGTTCTGTATAGGAGATGATTCCTCCAATAGTCCTTTCGATAGGTGGCCATATTAAAACTTCCTGTGTCATCCATCATTATTTTAACATCCAGAAAACGTATTTCTGGTCTTGATGTAAAGACATCAAACTCTTAAGAATGATGTAGTTGTCTGTAGAAACTGGAAAGACTAATTTTGCTCCCCTTCCTTATAAAAAAACATGTTATCCACAAACCGACCATAATACAAAATGTTGTTTCTCCCTGTATTGGTTTCATTAAATATATATTTCATTTCCCATTGAGCCATAATGATGTTTGAGTATCTTTTGGCACATGAGGTGCCCATGGCTACTCCCCATTTCTGCCAATAATAATCTCCTCGGTAAACAAAAACATTACTGTCCAGAATAAGTTCCAGCAATGCACATAAAATTCTAGTGGACATCACCTCTCCAGCTTTTGTTTGAACAAAATCTCTAACAGCATTTATACCATGCCCATTTGGGATCACAGTAAAAAGACTGTGAACATCCATAGTAACCATCAACAGGTCAGATATACAAGTCTTTAAATTCAGTTGTGTTCATTTTTGATATAGCGTTTCCAGGAAATGAGGAGTCTCTCTCAAACTGTGATGGCTTTTGGCAGTAGCCCTTTCAGGCAGTGCTCAACATAAATGGAAGCATGCTTAGTAACCCATCCCCCGTCTGAAACAATCTGTCGCAGGGGTGGGCTTTGTTTGCTCTTATGTATCTTCGGTAATCCATTAATAACGGATATCTGTGGATGATCAACTCTAAGATAGTCATACAACTCCTGCGTGTTGGTTCTTGTCATGAACAAGTCATTAACTTTCTGTATGACCTTATCGACTTCCCATTTAGGTATCTTTAAGTACGTAGGGGTATCACACAACACATCTACCATCCTCCTGTGATAATCACTGGTATCAGTCACAACTACTGCACCACCTTTATCTGCAGGCTTCATTACTATCTCATTATTGTTCATCAGATCATGTAGGGCTTTCATTTTGTCACTGTCAAGGTTGTGAAAACCTCTATTTTTCACTACTCTGTCGAAGGTCCACCACATCTTTCTCACACATCCGCATAAATATCTCTACCGCAGAGAGTGAAATTGGCACAAAAGTACTTGGTTTCTTAAACCTATTAACTGATTGCTCACTATTGGTATCCCCAAAGAGGTTTTTCAATGTTACATTCCTCCCAAAGCATTTGATATTATTGGTAAATTCACTCAGTCTTGATCTGAGGGCTGGTATAAAAGATGACCCCTTATTCAGCAAACAAATCTGTCTCATTCAGTATGCAACTAGAGATGTTAACAACACGGGAGTTATTGGATTCTAATAATTCGTAATTTTCCTTCTTTTCCTCCCTCAGTGTAGGGAGCGTTGTTGGTGAGTGCATAGGGAGCGTTGGTGGTGAGTGCGTAGGGAGCTTTGTTGGTGAGTGTATAGGGAGCGTTGTTGGGGAGTGTGTAGGGAGCGTTGTCGGTGAGTGTGTAGGGAGCATTGTTGTTGAGTGCATAGGGAGCATTGCTGGTGAGTGCCTAGGGAGCATTGTTGGTGAGTGCGTAGGGAGGGTTGTTGGTGAGTGCATAGGGAGCATTGTTGGTGAGTGTGTAGGGAGCATTGTTGGTGAGTGCGTAGGGAGCGTTGTTGGTGAGTGCATAGGGAGCGTTGTTGGTGAGTGCGTAGGGAGCGTTGTTGGTGAGTGCGTAGGGACCATTGTTGGTGAGTGCGTAGGGAGCGTTGATGAGTGCGTAGGGAGCGTTGGTGAGTGCGTAGGGAGCGTTGGTGAGTGCGTAGGGAGCGTTGTTGGTGAGTGTGTAGGGAGTGTTGTTGGTGAGTACGTAGGGAGCATTGTTGGTGAGTGCATAGGGAGCATTGTTGCTGAGTGCGTAGGGAGCATTGTTGCTGAGTGCGTAGGGAGCATTGTTGGAGAGTACATTGTTGCTGTCTGATTAGTATAGGAAGTCCATGAAAAAACAGCAGGTGGGAGGCTCCCTCTGTCAGTCTCGTACTTAACTCTATCCCATGAAGTGTTATAAGGTTGTTGTTGCTTTTACTCTGTTTAATAAAGGTGGTCTGCCTATTTGAAAACTCAGTGTTGCTAGTGTATTGGAGCTTTGTAGGGAAGTCATTCTTTCATTGCTTTTGTCATTGCTAGAAATCACTGCTACTTCATTCTGTTCACACTGGGGTTGTGAGCTACTCTGTTCAACATTATATGTGTTAATTGTGTCAGATGTACCTGTGAAAACATCTGAACTTTCCCTTGTTTTACCTGAATTATTCTCATTCCTTGGCCATTCAAATAAATTGCCAGATTTAAAATCTTGAAAACTTCTGGCTCTTCGGGCACTTTAATTTATCATAAATACTGAGATTGTGCTGCAAAGTTTCTAGTTTACTCAAAATGTATCAGAAATTACCATACTTCAAAAATGTATCAGAAAGCACCATACTTTCAAGTTCAGACTGTTTTTTTCTGATTTAAATCCACCATTTCTTCCTCAATAGGTTTGAAATGATCAATTAATAACTCAATATACGTGAAGCTGCTCTTGATATTAATAGCTTGCCACCGTGCAAGCAATTCAGGATGTGTATTGCCACACACATATATTGCCATGCATTTAACCCACATGCCCCTAGGAATAACATGATAATGTATACAAGCTTCGAGATTAAAACATTGCCATTGAAGTCGTTTTAGAGGATACACAGCATTTTCCACTTCTGAATATATTTTAAAAGTTTCAGCTTCAGTGGGGTTATCTAAGTCCTTTTGTACCTCTTCATTTAACCAAAAGCAGATTAACCAGATTTGTTGTAATCTCCAGTATGGCACGATTAAAATTCAGTTCTATTGGCACTTTTTGACATAGCTGAGATATTAGCAACTTCAGTATTACCTTCTGCCATGTGCGACAACAGAAAACAACAAGAACTAAAAGAAACACAACAATCCCTGTTGATAGCTAAAGGCTGCTGCAACCTAGTTTCTGTTTTAGGAGTCATAAGAATTTAAAGAGGTTGCTTTGCCATAAGAGTAATGAAGTATCTAAGACTACGATCTCCAGGAAGGGCACCTTTGTTTCTGGCAAATGTAAAGGTTGTAGACATATGAACTCCACCAATGAATTCATACATTCTGTCAGTTATAAGAAGTACTGGCTTAATAAATATTCCAATTGCAACAGCAAAAATGTGATTTATGTTACCACCTGCTGTTGTTGTAATGGATTTTATATTGAGAAAACTAACAGACCTTTCAAAGAGCGCATTCTTCATCATTTAAATGACATTAAGAATGGAGTTCAAAATGATGCACTTTTATAACTATCAAGTTATATCCTGGCCATAGATTTTTGTTTATGGCACTGCAAGTTGTTTTTGAGGATCTGAGAGGAGGTAATATGTGTAATCAAATGGATTGCAGATATGCAAGCTGATCACCCATCTGGACTGAACAGAATGATTCCGTTGAAGCCAATTTTGAAAGGGCGGTGGCTGATTAGATGAATTATGATAGGCTGGATATTAGGAAGTGACATGAAGCAGATAACGTGGACCTTAAGAAGGCAGCAGCCTCTGAAGAATTTTGATTGGCTATTTGTTATAATATCAAGGAAATAGTAGCCTTGTATTTTAGGATCTGAAGAAGGCTGAAAGTGCTTATCTGTTTTTTGGACTGTTTTATTGTTTTATCCTTGCTCAGTTTTAAGTTTTTATTTTGTTTTATTTTGTTTGTTAATAAATTGCTATTGTGGTGGGTTAGCTTGCTGTTTATTTTGTTTGCTTTGTGGTTTCTGATACCGGCATACCTTTAGCGACCAACAGGGCTTATTGTTTTTCTTTGTGATAAAAGAGAAGGTTGGAGCTCCAGCATGGGGGACCCCAGCTACTAGATGGTGAACTTGTATTGGAAGACCACTGCACTCCCAGATGAACATTGTTCATAAGAAGTCTGTGTTAGAAATCCCTGCTGCATCTAAATAACCATGGTCATCTGAGTGGTATACAGGATATACAGTCCAGAATTATGCATCAAATATGTAGGACTTTGTGTTACGAAGTGAAAGTTGGCTGCATGTTTCTTTGTTGTTAAGGGATCCTCCAGTAGGTGGAAAACTGTGTAACTAGTAAGCTAAATAGTAAACCAGCCCAAAATTTTCTGCCTTATCAGTGATGTGAGTTTCACCCTGTTATTTATTTTGAAGGTCATGAAATTGATTATAGTTTGATTTATGCAACAGTGAACTGCAGCTTGTGACTTAGACCTCAATTCAAGGAGGCTAAATCTAGTCTGGATGTTTTTGGTACATTATTTTCGAGGTTAGAGGGTGGCCGCTGCAGCGGTTAGCATTGCCGCCTCACAGCAAGAGGTTCTCCGGTTTGATCCTTGGCTTGGATGCCTTCTGTGTGGAGTCTGCATGTCCTCCCTGTGGTTGTGTGGGATTCCTCCGGGCGCTCCGGTTTCCTCCTACATCCCAAAGACATGCTGTAGGTGGATTGGATACTCTAAACTGGCCTTAGGCGTGAGTGCGTGCGTGCCTTCTGTGGAAGGTTGGGCACAGGGCTGGCAACTCAACACTGTAAAACTCCACTGCCAATCATGAGCGGACAAGTGATCCGCTGTGGCGACCCCTAACAGTGACCCCCCCTAAAAGCCGAAAGGAGAAGAAGAATATTTTCGAGGTTATGACATTCTCTGTGGGACATGGAATTTTTTCAGGTGTGTTAAATGGGGCCTTGGTTGTACATACCCATAAAAAGTCATCTTTGGATTGTCATTAAACAGAAAGTTATCACCCAGTGTTAAAGCTGACTTTAATTGGTAATGTCACTGAGGAAAGTTATTTACTTGCTTTTTGAGTCATAAGTAGCTGTGATTCTTACAAGTCAGCTAGAGCACATCTTACAACACAAAGATGGCTCTTCTTAAGGTGCTTAATGACTTCCTAACAAGGGCTTAGTGATGTTATTCTGTCCTGACCATGCTTAATCTTGGAGTATTTATAACCCTCTGTGACCTCTGCTGCGGTCTTAAATTCTTTCTTCAAATTGGGTTGGTGAGAAGGGACGGCTTTAGATATGCATTCTTTATGAAGCTGCTTCCCTGCATTGTGGGATTCCACAGAATTCTGTTTTTGAACAGCTGCTTTTTTGACTTGTTGTTTGAAGATGTGGACTTGACTTTATCACAGCCATTCTAATGCTACTTAGCTGTACCTCTGGGGAAAATGATGACTCTATCATTGCTAAGTAGGTGCTTAAGAGTCCACTGTAGCCTGTGTATGGTTTGAAGCTAAATGTGCTTGAGAGGATTGTGAATGTAGCACATCAGCCCTACCCATATCCTTGGACCTTAGTCATATCGTTTTGCATATTGGACATTGTAGCTTGACTATGGATCTGTGTCAATCATGTTAAAATCAACTTGTTTTAATCTGTGGGCATCACTCTAACAAAACCTCTTTTGGCAGTTGTATATGCACTGCCCTCTACTTGGCTCAAATACTGCAAAGCTCTTTACCTAGATTGGTCTCATACAGATCATAGGAAAATTGTGATTGTGCAGAGCTCTGTAGCAAGGTTTCTAACCAGTGTTTCCAGGTACATTGATACTATACCAGTTCTGTGAGGTTTGTGCTGGCTGCTGGTCACCTTGAGAGTTCACTGACCTGTTTAATAGAAATTTAAAGACCAATCTGTTCCACAAGGTATTTCCTTCAATGCAGTGCTGAGTATCCAAGTTATTTATGCTATTAATTCTGCTATAGCATTGAACATTTAAATTAGAATTGACACTTTTATTACTACTATGCTAGTTTTTATAATATACTTGGGTTTTTAAGTTTGTCAAAATGTGCATTCACATTTACTGAAATGAAGTATAGAAAAATCATTAGGACTGCATCAGTTGAGCAGGTGCTCCCTCTGCTGGCTGTGCTTGCAAAAGACATTCCTGAAACTGCTTCATACTATGCACACCTTCACAAACCTTTGCAAGCTAAATGCCTGATGTTGGACTAAAACTATTTTGGGAAAGACAAGATAACATATTTTTGATTGTTTACCACACTCTTTTATAGTCCGAGTTGGCAAGTGAGCATTCTACCCATTTTTTCACTGCAGCATGAACATCTTCAAAGTAAGATAGCTCTGTATGCTTAAGTGAGAAAGACTATTATGATTACACAGCTATCCTCCCACTGGCCTAGATATTGTGTTTTTCTTTTTGTTTCCCCAGGGGATGTTTTTTATAACTTGGAAACAGTTTTATTTGTTGTTTTTAGTTTGTAACAACTTGTTACTAGGACTGACGATAACGAGTAGTAACTTTTGTATATAATTTACCATACCCAAGGGAATGCCAGTATCCCACCACGTGAGATGGGTACCACTTTATGTAGGGGATTGCCACTTTATGCCAGTGGAACATATGTTTTACTGAGGGGAAAAAAAAGGCTGAGGAATGACTAATGCCAGTGAATAGTATAATTGTAATGGGGGTTTGCTAGCTTGGAGAACACTGGTGCAATTAATTTCCCTGGTGGAACTTGGGGAGATAGCAGCACACAGTGCAGCCTGCAGGTGAGCATGGCGGCTTGCTGATGTGACACCCTTGTGAAAATGAGGAACAGGGAGGTACTGACCTCCATTTCACATGCCACCCACAGGATGTTACCTAGTGCACTGAAGGCGCAAGGAATGAAAACTCTCCCAGCAGAAATATGATGCTGCCCAAGGTGTCCGTCTCCTAGCCCTAAGCATGTGTGTGTTTAGAGAATATCTGGGAAATAAGGAGGTTTGGTAGATCCAGTGGATGACAACAAGTGCTGAGGACAGCTGATAGTCTGCAATGGAGTGCAGCTGTGGAGTGCCAAAAAGTTTGAGGAATACCCAATTATTCTGTAATCTCAGAGTTAATCGTATTTATCAACCTCTTAGTGGTAGAAATCTGGACAAAGCCTGACAAAATGGAGGGTCAAAGGCCCAAAAATAGGGACAGATTTTAAATGTTGCTTTTATAAACTTAGAAAGTTGCTAGAATATCAAGGTTTGTGTTAACATGCATTTTCCTGAAGGATTTGAAGTGTGAAACTCAAATGTATGTTATAATTTGGTGACTTCAATCACCAGATCATCACAGTGATTTGTTAGAAAAATCACAAATGTTAGGAGGAACAGGTCAAAAATATGATCAAAAATCTGGACAGTTACGATTTATGGTTAGTATATGTAGAGATGTGGGGCTGCTAAGGGGGGTTTTCTTCTGGCAAAAAAAAAAACTTTTCATGTTATTTTAGTTGCAGTTAATATGTGCAATGTTGATTTTTTTTTTTTATCAGTACGAATTCCAGTAAATTTTTTGTCAGTATTTACAGTAAAAATCCCACTGCATTCCTGTTTTTTCTTGCATAGCTTTTACATCTCAAGTCACAAAAACTTAAAGGAAAATATTTGCTTTTCCACCAAAATCATATTATCATCTTTTAAGAAAAATGGCTTGTGCAGCATTCTATCAAATCAAGATTGGCTAGCTTCATTACTGAGTGCATCAAAATGTGTGTCATTAATTGACATTTAAGCAATATAGAACATTGTATGCGGGTAAGTCTAGATTTATCCCTGGCTAGTGTAATCTGGTTTCAATGGTGAAACCCTGATGATCAAATAGAGCCAGTTTTGGATAAACCTAAATTACCACATCCACATGGTGTTATACAATGACATTATTTTACAAAAATGTTACCTTTTAAAGTCATGCCGCTGTTAACAGAACTTCACGTTCATGTAAGTAATACCTTCACAAGGTTCTCTGAAGGGTATGATAATGCATCAGTGTTGCCACTTTTTTTATATATATATATATATATATATATATATATATATATATATATATATATATATATGAGTGATATTGAAACTGGTGTGTACATGGGTCCAAGTGCTTGCATGTGGATCTTCATGCATTGTTTGTTTGTCTTTCGGCTTTTCACGGTTAGGGGTCGCAACAGTGGAACTCCGGTCCGCTAATGATTGGCAGTTGTTTTTTTATGGTGTCGAGATGCCAGCCCAACCTTCAGCGAAGGCACTCCCATTCAATGCATGTCTTTTGAATGCCCACTCGACTGCCATGCAGACTCCACATGGAAGGCACTCCCAACCCAAGCCGAGAATCGAACGGGAGAACCTCTTGCTGTGAGGCAACAATACTACCGCTGCACCACCGCGGAAGTTGGATCTTCATACATTGATTAGGCTTATTCAGTCATTTGAACAACAACTTTTAAAATTTGATATCAATTTTTAGTTAAGAGAAATTGGTGTGTGTGTGTGTTTCTAGGAGAATTGTATTTCAAGTTATCTAAGTTGTTTTGTTTCTCCATTAAGCAATATCAAGGATTTAACAGATGTAACTTTATATGTACATAAATACGCACTGATTCATATGTTTTAAAATACTGTAGCAGTTTAGTTCTCATTGGTAATGCTTCAGTTACAGTGCAAACATGCTGGTGAACAGCCTATTGTTAATATTTTATAGTGTTAATAAGGTTTCTCTGTACAACAGGTATGTATCCCATATAGGTCTGTGGTACAAGCAGACAGTCTTGAAAGGACAAAACTAATTTTGGGCTGATTGTGATAGATGGCAGTGTTTTCTAGTGTATCCTGAAAAGCAGTGCTAGTGGCCACTTAGTCCCTCGCCAGACCAGACATCCCTCCGACTGGTTTTTGTGGTTGGCAGATTCAATAAGCCAGCAGTACCATTTGCAGTTTTTTTTTTCTTTTCCGTATTTTGCTGTCATTTTTCAGCATAGTGACTTGCACCATTTTCATTGCTGTTAAAGAAGCAACTTGCATGTCTCACAGCAGTGTTTGTATATAATAAGACTGCCCCAGATTCAAGATGACTACTTAAGTTATCATTTCACTAACTGATGAGCTCATCCACCCATTCTGGAAGGTAATAAATGTTATAATTCTGATTTAGTTTTTACTTCTGAGTATTACTTCTTAAAACCTGCCTCCCCTATTCTTTCCAAAGCTTATTTTAGCTTGAACATTGCATGAATTCATTAGAGTTTAATTATTTTTGATATGTCTGGTTTTGGTACTAAGTGAGGACTTTTTGGGACGTTCTGGTGAATTCCAGCTAAATAAGTTAGTTTTACTTCTTAGTTTTCAGAAACATGGGTATTGTACAACTTGTGATACCCCTAACATTTCCTATCTCTTAAGAAGTTATGTTTATAACCATTCTGCAGTTCTCAAAAAAATGAAAAAAAAAACCCACAGTTGCTGCCTTTTTCCATGTCTTATCCTTGCATTTTGCTTATTCTCAGCTCCTCTTTTATTCCTTCCAGTAAATTCTATCACAGGCACTCTTTTGAGCTATCTAGTCATATATGCCCCAGTAAAAAGTACAATCAGAGCCTCCCTTTGTAAATAACTGAATAGCAATAAGTGTTCTGACTGGCAGCATTTAGTGCTTGAAATCTGTATGTCCACTAATCCCTGCATTAGGTGTCTTGTTTTTTTTTTTTTTTTTTTTTTCAGGCACTGTGGTAGCTGGCTTCATTTTATAGAATGAAGAGAGATGTCTGCTTGCCTCTGCAGGGAGGTGGCTGGAATAATGCTTTGGGGGCATGGCTCTCTCATTCCTAAATCCCCAGTGAAGACCAGTACCTCCACTTGTGGGGGGACTCCTCAAGAGGTTATATCATCTGCCTAAGTGACAGACATTCCCTTTGTACACCTGTTGTATGCCAGAATGCTTACCACTGCACACATGGCAAGTTTAGAGTGTACAGCAAAAAGTCCCCCTGATGTTTGCTTGTGCAACAACTCTCCAATAGTGGGCTGTTACCTACTGAAAATGAATGGCTAAGATTGCAGTGATAGGGAAGATGGTCAGCAGACATGGGTGATCAATAGATGTGTTAGAGGGAAAGTACTCTTTTTGCAGGCTTTGCCATTGCTGGGCATTCCTGAAGGTATCAGTGAAACTGGTTTGGAGAAATAAGAAGGTGGTTGCAGATATATATATATATATATATATATATATATATATATATATATATATATATATATATAATATCTGCAACCACCTTTTTATTTCTCCAAACCACCTGTCCCTCACAACTCATTAGCAGCTGCCAGATTGAGTCAGTATGCTGGAGTTTCACTGATACAAGCAATTTCTTATGGAGCAAGTGTTCTACTCAGCTCATGGGAGCAGTAAAGAGGTGATGTTGATCATAGTCTCTCCTTTGTTGAGGAGGATTTCCCATTTCCTTTGATTTCATGTAAAACTTTAGACAAGAAAAATTATGAATCATTCTCCTTGTTTCTTGGTGCCTGCAAAGAGTGTGACTTCAGGTTCTCAGGTCTTTGATACAGGAAGGTATTCTGGTGCAAACAAAGAATGCCCCCCCCCCCCCCCAATGGGATAGCAGACAGTTGCAGCTGAGTTACTACCATCTCATTTACATCTATTGCTCCTAGTAGGCCTTCTTTACATAGCTTGTGAGGTCACTGTGGCCCCCAGGAATCCTTATTTCATAAGTGGAAGAGATTTTCTTTTTCAGTAGAGTGGTAACCTGTGCCACCCCACTTGTTCAACTTTGTCCATTATTCTGTGGTCATTTTGCAAGTTTCTGGCATTTCTGCAAAATGCAGCTATTGTAGAGGTAAGAACTTTGGCCCATCACTGGGTGATGGTGTTTCTTTTTTTAGCCTGCCTATGTGAAACCACCTGACATCTTTTTTAAACCAGCTTGTTTAGCATCTCTAACTTTTGTGTCTTGGAAGACCATCTCTTTGGTAGTCATCATCTCTGCTTACAGGATCTATGAGCGGCAAATGATTTTCAATAAGGAAACGTGGCTAGGGCAGCCTGATGGTCCAGTCAGTATACCAAAGCCTTTCTGTTGTAATGAGTACACCATACATCACATACATGCTCCCCAGGCAAAGCATAGGGCATTAAGGTGAGGTCCAGATGTACCATCATCAGAACTTCTTTGCAGCCAGTCCAAACACTCATTCATCGGCAAAGCATAGGGCATAAAGGTGAGGTCCAGATGTACCATCATCAGAACTTCTTTGCAGCCAGTCCAAACACTCGTTCATCTGCTGGTTACCTAGTCACTTTCAGACGAGTGTCCCAGTGGCATTTTTGTTATTCTTATCAGTTTTTTGTTTTGTTTTGGGCGTTTGTTTCATGTCATCCAGAAAGGGGAAATGCCAGTGTGGGAGACAGATTCCCCACAAAGATAGTCACAAGCAGTGTTTGTTTTGCTTAGGTGCTTCCCACAACGATACGTCTTGTGCTATTTTACAGGCTTTTGTTCCTAAGATGTTGCATAGTCAGCTCTTTTCCTTAACTATTTGTTTGAAAAGCCAAAGTCTTAAGCTGTTAGCGAAAGACACTTTGGAAGGCTCTTCCCATCCCGAGATGTCTGCGAAGAAGACTATCAAGAAAAAAATATATTTCTTCTGAACCTAAAGATACTCAGATTGAATGGCAAAACTTCACTCAAGACCTGTTTAATGCTCTTATGGCTCTGAAGCAGCCTCAAGGGGTTTCTGTTTCTGCTCCTCCTTAGTCTTCTATGCCTCTTAAAAGTAAGATTCCTCTGATGAAGCGGAAGATTCTGAAGAAAAATCCCTGACTCATTCTTCCCAGATTGCTGCTCCCTTGCACTCCTCTTCCTCAGAACCACACTCTATTAGCCCTGAATATCCTTTTAAGGAGATTTCTTTTGGTGACACAATTTCCCGAATGATAAGAGTTTTTTTTTTTTTTTTAATGGGATTGTGCTTGTGCTCAGTTGTCTGAAGTTCAGAAGAGGTACTACAGGCTTCTGCAGATGGAGTCTCCTAGGCCTTCTGCTGTCCCTCCTGTTTTTGCTACCATGCTGGATGCCTTTTCACTGCTTTTCAGGCTCCTGATTCCTGACCCCCTCCTCCCAAAAAACCTGATAGGTTTTATAAGATGCCTGATGATTTCAAGTTTCTTTATAAATACCCCTCTGCCGACCCTTCTCTGGTGTGGGTTGCTTGTGACAAGCCTTGTAAACTGTTGCCTTCTGACAAGGACAGCAGAACTATGGGGAGGTTTGGTAAGAAAGTGTATACTTCTGCTATTCTAGTTTTTAGAGCTTTGAACTGTCAGACTGATATGACCAGATATGTTTTGGCTCTTATCTCTCAGGTCTGTCAGGTTATTTCAGATCTTCCTGACTCTGAGGGGAATACCTCAGCCATTTCTTTTTAGGGACACCTTCTCAGGTTGCTCGCCATTCCATTAAATGCAGCTATGATGCAGCTGATGCCTCATCTAGGGCTGCAGCCTTTGGTTTTGAGGAGATATTCTTGGCTTCTGCTTCAACCTTTGCCTGATGATAGCAAGGCTAAGTTGATGGATGCACCTCTGGATAATAAATATCTGTGTAGTGCTGCTGCTGAGTTGTTCAAGTCCTTCTAGGAAAAGGATAAAGCTTTACAAGATCTTTTACCCAAAGGTAAAAAGGGTGATAGAAGGGCTTCTCCTCCTAAGGCTACCCAAACCCCTTCAGCTCAGAAACCTCCTTTTCCAGACAAACCAGTTGCTGTCTGACTGTCCTTGCCATGCTCTTCTCTGTCACATTCCTGTCTCAACTTTCCCTGCCCCTTCCTATTTGGTTAAAGATTCCCCCAAGATTCTTGGGTTCTTTCCATAATTTGCCAGTGGTATTACATGGTTTGCAAATACCCCCCCCCCCCGGGGTACTTCAGTGTGTGTTGGCTCAGGGAACTATTCAAGAAGTTCCAACGCCTCAGAGGGGGAAGGGGATTTACTCCAGAACTGGTCCCCAGGAAAGAAGGCACATGGAGACCAATTCTGGATCTCTCTTAGCTAAATACCTATTTGAAGGTTCCGTCCTTTCAAATGTTATCCCTTCAAACCTTGTTTCTTCTTCCTCTGGCTTTTCTAGTTTCCCTGGATCTCAAGGATGCTCTCCTTTTCAGGAAGTTTTTACATTTCTCTGTTGCTTCCTGGCATTTTCAATTCTCTGCTTTGCCCTTTCGCTATTGTACTGTTCCAAGGGTCTTCCCCAAATGCCTCGCTCCTGTGATTGCTTTCTGCAGATTGAGTAGAATACCTTACCTGGACAACCTGCTCATTCAGGCCTGTTCTCCAGAGATTTTATTTAAGCATCTACACTTTGCTATTTGTCTCCTGCAAAGCCTGAGGTTTCCTGTAGATTTCCAAAAATCATTCTTCACTCCTCCTCAGGATAATGTTTTTCTAGGGTGCAGGCTCTCCAGACTGTTCCAATTCTGGCATCGCTGCCTCCTCCCAAGGCTTTAAGTCTGATTGCTTTCTTTCAATCCCGTCTTCCTTTCGCTTCAGTTACAGCCAGGAAGTTTCTCAGGGCTCTGGTTACATGGTTTCCACCATTCCTATGCTTCCTCTGGCCAAGCTTCATATGAGAAAGCTCCAGTGGTTCCTAAAGTCAGTCTGACTTCAACATTCTCATCCTTTGGATTTTCTGATTCCCCTTCTCCCATGCCTCATAGTGAAATTTCAGTGGTGGATTCATCAGTGGTTCCTCAATCCAGGGCTGCCTTTTCAACTTCCAGTCCCGCTCAGGAGCTCTTTTTAGATGCTTTAGACGCTGGGTGGATGGCCTCATTCAGTCCTCTGAAAGTACAAGGCCTTTGGTCTCTTCGTCAAAACAAGGACCACATCAATATCAAAGAGATGAGAGCTCTTCTCCTAGCCCTTCAGGCCTTTCATTCTCTTTTCCTACCAGGGCCTCTGTATATCTTCACAGACAATACCACAGTAGTGTGGTATATCAACAAACTAAAGGGGATGCGGTATTATCTCCTGTGCAGACAAGCTCTTCAGGTTTAGAATCTAGCTACCCAGAATCAGGTGACCCTTCAAGCAGTTTATATTCCCTCATATCAGAACATAGTGGCAGATTCTTTGAGCAGGTCCATAGCACAATCCCATAAGTGGTTGCTTCACAGGGATGTGTTTCTGGACATTGTCCCCATTGGGTACTTCTCAAGTAGATCTCTTTGCCTCCCTTCTGAGCAGACTTCCTCTCTTTTGCACCAGAGCCCCATGTCCTCTGGTCTGGAAGGTGGTGTTTCTTTATGCCTTCACTGCCCTTCCTCTCATTCTGAAGGTCTTGTTCAAGATAGAAGAGGATGCCCCCAAAATCTTGCTGGTGACTCCCTTTTGGCCCAGACAGTATTGGTTCCAACAACTTCTGCATTTAGTCAAAGGCAGTCATCACAAGTTACCTCACAGGGTGGACCTACTCACACAAGACAAGGGGTCTGTCATCTATCCCCACCTGTCCACTTTTCAGCCGACATTGTGGATGATAGGGTTTTGACTCCCTTCAGACACTTTTTTTCTAGGACGTGTTCCAGGTCCTGCAGGAGGCCAGGAAACCCACTACTAGAAAATCGTATTTGTTCTGTCTGATGTCTTTCTCATAACCTGGATCCACTTACTGTAGATGTTCATTTAGTTTTCTCTTATTTGTGTGAATTCCTCTATGCTGGGTTGGCATATTCTTCTGTTAAAGCTCCCCTGTCAGGCTATTTCTGCTTGGCTGCCTTTGACTCCCCCCTTTGACATCTAAATTTGAGGCCAAGCAGTTTCTTAAAGTCATCCTTCATGTTAGGCCTCCCAGGAAGCCTGTTTCTCCTTCCTGGAACCTTCATTTTGTTCTGAAAAAATTCACTCTGGCTCCCTTTAAGCCTGCTGATTCAGCTTTCTTACAGCATTGTTCTTAGAAGTCTGTTCTTCATTTGGCACATACTTCTGCCAGATAGGTGTCTGAGCTGCAAGCCCTTATGGCTGTCCCTCCTTTTTTTGTTTTTTTCATAAGGACAGGGTGTATGTTAGTACTACTCCTTCTTTTATGTCTGCACATACCTTTACCAAGCACTATAAGTTGGATGTGATTTCTAGGGCCAGAGCTGGTTTTGCCAGGGCCATTCTTCATGGCCTTCTTGAGGGCTCTGCTGGCCCTTCCTCCTCTTCCTGAACTATTGTACTCTCTCTATTGTAAAGAATACTGCAACAGTGATATGGAAGGATGTAGTATAGTTGTGTAAAATCTTTCCATAACAGTAGATGTCCTTAACTTCACTGTTGCAGTCTTCACTCCCTCCCTCCTCCCTGTGATCCTTTTTTCCTTATGGATGTACTTTTTACCTGCTAATGTCCTTAGGCTGTCGTTCCTACTGGGGCTTTTTCACTTCTGAGGATGGTACATCCAGACATCACCTTTATGCCCTATGTGATGCATGGACAACATAAGTGTGGCATATATTGCACCCATTACAACCTAAAGGCTTTTGTATACTGGCCGGTTGTCGAACTACCCTTAGCAGGGGGTTTCTATTGTAAAGAATACTGCAACAGTGAAGAGAAGGGCATCTGCTTTTATGGTAAGACTTTACAGAACTGTACTTTGTTAGATCAAACTTTGTTTCTTTTCAAAGGCGGTTTTCAGAGTTGTCCTTAAACTGACCCATTGATCTTACTTTTTGTTTACATTTGTCAATTCTGTTGGAGAAAGAAAGGCATCACTGGCTCAGATTTTATGGTGCACAAGTTCAGAAATATGGAATGGATGCTCATCACATTTGCTGTAGGAAGAGAGGTGTGCAGTGCAAAGTAGATACCTGCAGTATTCTGATTTGGCTCTGGACAACTAACTGACCATTTAAAAATGCTGCTCTGAGGCTTTCCACCAGGGGTTAAATGCGTGCTTTGTACTCGTATGCACCACAGCCACTTAGCTGTTGGCTCACCCCTTCACCAAACATTTAAGTGCCTTAGTGTTTCAGTATTCATGCCTTCTGAGCCCTTGCTCTTATGCCCTCCTTTGCTTGTGATTTCTGTAGAGGTTTAATTTTCTCTGTTTAAGATTCTTGCTAGATTTCATTGCTTATTGTAGAAGGATTCTGAGGTAAGTTACAAGAGGCCTCTATGCTCACTGTACTAGCTAGTTTACAAAGTATTGTTTTGCAGTGTGTGTTTTCTATTCTCTCACAATCTTTCTTTATCTGGACAGCATCTTTATTCTGTGATTAAATATGGCTTTTGCTGGATGCTGTTTTGTGGAATGTGGGATCGTGCTCTCTCAGTGGATGTAGCACTGAGGTAATTGTGTTTCTTGCAATGACACTGGTTGCCATGGCATGCTGCAGCAGGACGTAAAAATAACTTTTTAGTGTAGGTGTGACAGAGAGAAAAGTATTGCAAAGCAGGGGTAGCAGAAGAGGAAATCCCAAGAGTTACTGTGAAGACTTGTTGAATGTAGAAAGTGTGGCTTCCCTACTGTTGGTTGTGTGTAAAGTGGGCAATATGTGTTGTATACAGAGCTGTGTGAAGGAGAAAAGTAATCTAATCATTCCCATATACAACTGTAGGTTATTAACCACCAAGGAGTTGGCCAATAGCAAGAAACATTATTTGCCTCTTGTTAGACCAGCAGTGGTCTTAAATAATTTCGTTGTGCAAGATCGTGCCTGAAATTCCCTAGAACATATTAGAACTAGCCTTTACCAAGCCTCCTCTTGTATTTCCAGCACATTGCAGTTGTGCAGTCAGGTATGGTTATCTTTCCAATTAAAGGCTGAAATACAATGAGCACACTTAATGTTTTCATAGGTGTATACTAGGCTAATGACTACTGGCACCTTCATAAGCCTAGCTATGCATCCTAAATGTATCCCATGAGTTATTGTGCCTTGGAGGTTATTTTAAGTGGTGTAAGTTAGGGCATGATTTAATGGCTACCTCTGTCCATCAGAGACACAGGTGTCAGACCAGGGATGAATTTCAAATTTTCCATCCGCTAGTCCCATTTCAGTTGAATAGGGTTAAGAAAGGGCTCTGCTTCACATGGATGGTAAGCCTATTCCAGAGAATGGGAATTCTCTGAGATTCATACCCCTCCCTCCAACATGTCCTATTTAAATCATAAGCAAAAGTTTAAATCCTTAGGTCTAGTACTTCTGGTACCAGTGTAATGCCACGAGTTTGGGAAAGAAACATCTTGACTTGTCCTTTATTGCACAGCACAACAAGTTTGGTATTGTAGCCATAACAATTGTTTGGGACTCTACAAACCTCAGTTTTCCAGGCTACAATAACATTGAATGCCTCAGGCTATTTAAAAATGGCAGAGGAGTTATGTTGCTGATGTCTAATGCTTTAGCATACAAGTTAGTCTCAGTTAATGTAGCTTTAAAAAGTATAGTTATGTATGTGTACATTACAGCTATATGTAGAACTATGAAATTAATATGATTTTATAGGAAACCATTAATGGACTCAATTCCACATGGAATATATTCAGTTTTTGAAGTCACAGTTAAAGAACAGTTTTGTCATTATGATAGGGAGACTTGAATTATTCAAAAATAAACTAAAATAGTTATACATGTAAAAAAATGTTAACAAGATTTTCTAGGACTTTTACTCAGTTTAATATGTTGAAAATAGTTAAAAATCCTACAAGAAGAAATCATGTCCTTGACATAATGATTACTATTTGTCCCATAGTTAGTCAGGGTTTTGATAGGTTTGCCTTTGTGTAATTCAGACTGCTATTTGTCCTCTCATATTTTACTTGGCAACAATTGAGAATTATAAAAACATACTTTATGGCCTTAAACCACACAGATATTATAGAATCTATTAATGTAGTGGACTGGTGTAAACGGGAAAGCATTGGTTGTGATGATGGTTATTCAGTTCTTGAAACTAATTGTATTTCATGAGAAATGTGTCTCAAAGTAAGGCATTTACATCTTGTACACTGCCTTACTCATCTGACTCAGAACTGTGTAAATTATGTACAAGAAAAAAAGGATATTTTGTAAATACAGAAATCTGATAATAGAGAAATTTGGATTGAACTAGTCAGATTAAAGTTTTAAGAGTTTATTAAGAAACAAAAACACAAGTTATGAAGTTATATTATCAACTTTTTTTGAGGTATAAGAAACAATTTACAAATATATTAACACTGCAATATTATTTTTAGCCTTTATCTGTTTCTGTTGTTGTGAAAATTGAGTCTGATCCCAACAGGATTTCAGATGTGTGTAATAAGTATTTTTCACAACTTGACATGTATTAACCTTCCTAATACAGTTTCATTTCCTGAACGTGTCTGTTTTGAATAAAACATGTCCTACCATTATGGTAGGTCTGTTTTTTATGGCATTGAAAGAATGGTAATAAGACGTCTGTGGGCCCTGATCGTACTCCAGCAATGTTGCCACATGGAATACAAAAAGACCTACTGCCTTCCCTATACTTTACATTTAATAAATAGTGTGGAAAAATTCTGTAATTTCACCTACATGTAAAAAGGGCAATAAGCTGGACTTGCCTAACTACGGGCCAATCAGTTTCACCTCGATACTTTGCAAATGTTATGAGAGAAGTATGCAGAAACTGTTGCTGGGTCCGATAAACCATGATGCTAACTCTGACTTATAGCAATATAGCTTTAGTCTAGGAAGATCAGTACTTAACAAAATTAGTAGAGTTCTACAACTAGCTGACTTTAGCATTAGCCTGAATTTTTTTGGTTGGTGTAGTGTTCATGAACTTGACTAAAAGCTTCGATATGCTCTCACATAGCTCAATCCCTTTGACTTTAGAAAACACATATTTAATCTTTTATGATCAACTGTATCAACAACTGGCTATCTGGTGGAAGACATTGTGTTTCTATAAAAAGTCATCTTTCAGAATATTTGCAGAATCGTCAGGAGTCCTACAGGGAATTGTTTCGGATCATTTTCTTTTTAACCTGTTTTTTCATTAAGTCCTATTATCAAACACTCTTGGCAAGCTAAGTGTGCTAATGACTGAAAGATGGATTTCATCCTTGATTATAATAGGGATTATACACCAGTTACAGAACTGTTAAAAGAATTCTGCACTTGGGCTGAACAAGTTGACTTCACATTAATTATGACTAATGTTTAACTAATATGTTTTATAAGTATAGTTATTAAACCAAACTTATTTCTTAATGGAATGGAATTACACAAGGCAACAAAATGTAAAGATATGGGAGTAATTATCTTTAAATTTATCCTTTGCTAGTCATGTAATTATCATTAAGAAATATGCTGTAGATTTTATCAGACTGATTTTTAAATCAGTATCTCTAAGAGACAAATCACATTTAATACATCTATACAAAATGTTGGCATTTAGTAGTACTTTGTGTATTTACAAGACTCAACTTACTCTAATAGAAACAGTCCAGAAAAACAATTACTAAGCGTATACCCTCTGTCATCATCTTCTTTCGGCTGTTCCCGTTAGGGGTCGCCACAGCGGATCACCTGTTTCCATTTCTTCCTGTCCTCTGCATCTTGCTCCATGTCCTCTCTCACCACATCCATAAACCTTATCTTAGGCTTTCCTCTTTTCCTGTTACCTGGTAGCTTCATCCTTAGCATCTTTTTCCCAATATAATCAGCATCCCTCCTCAGCACATGTGTCCAAACAACATCTTCCAACCTGGGCTGACCCCCTGTATATATTTATTCCTAATCCTCCACACACCTCACACACCCAGTGCAAATCTTCATCTTTAATGCTACCACATCACTCAGCTCTCCTCCTCTTTTTTTTTTCAATGCCACACTGTCTCACTCATATAACATAGGCTGTCTCTCTTACCCTCTTGTAGACTTTCCTTTCTTTCTCTCACACTGTTCGTCTGTCAATCAAATCCTGACTGACTTTCTCCACTCTCCATGCATGCTGCCTGTTCTCTCTTACCTCCTCTTCTTCTACTCACTCCACTCTTGAACTATTGACCCCAAGTATTTAAACTCATCCACCTTCGCCACCTCTACTCCTTGCATCCTCACCATTCCTCTATCCTCCCTCTCATTCACACACATATATTCTGTCTTAGTCCTGCTGACCTTCATTCCTCTTCTCTCTAGAGCATATCTCCATCTCTCTGTGCAATATCTTAAATATCAAGAAAAATGTAAAAGTCTTAAATTCATAAGTAAGATGCCATTGAGTCAAAATCGACTTGTGGAAACTATGTGGGTAGTCCCCATAGAGATCTAGAGGTTAATTACGAAAGTAGATTGACAAGCCTTTCTTCTACACAGATACTGCTGCCACCAATTTTTTCCCCAAGCAGGTTTTAAACCCAGGTCTAACAGTTGGTAATCCTATGCTTTAACCTCAAAGCTATTGGTCTGTGTTTTTACATTTATAGTCATTGCAATATAGGTAACAAGGGGAACGCTAAAAATGCTTACATTTTTTTCATGGTTACCTATTGTAAACCATTTGGAATATTTCTTTATCTTCTAATTTGTAAAAGCATGGGTATAATAACAAAACTTTTACTGTTATAAATTCTAGAACAAATTTAAGAAGTAAATTTATAACGCAAATAATTCTCACAATCTGGGGCAGAATTTCTGTTGATATTAGGATGTCTCCAAGCATTACTTCTTTTAAATCCAGTTTTGATCTTTGATTGGCCGATTATAATTATAACACTAGGTTTAATAAATCTGTGTTCCTCGGGCCTGAAAGCTGCACTACTAAACCTAAGAGAAACATGCTGAATGCTTAACGCTATCCATTCCCCAAGATCACCAGCTTTTTGCTGCTTACACCATTGATGCAATTATCCTAGGTACTATCTTTGAAGTTCTTGCTTTTGAGGTCTTACAAATTCTGTGACTGACTATGTGGCCATTAGACAGGACCCCTGCTAGCATTACTTTATTTTTTGGAAAAGTGCCACATTGCCACAGGTGCCAGATATTAAGACCTGCTGTTCCTCAGTAATGAAAGAAAAAGCTTCTGGCATATTTCATGATTGAAATTTGTAGATTAGCAGAAGGATAGGCCATATAGTTCTGGGCAAGGTTGGATATTTTCACTACAAGGGCCAGAGCTCTGAGAATAGAACTAGGCCTACTAATGAGACTGATTCTGGAGGTAAGTCTGTTGAAAAAAAATGCCTTTGGTATCTGAAAAATGCTGAGCTCATTCACAATTAGTTGAGGACTCACCCCATGCTTGTCTACAGTGTCAGTGATGGAAGAAGGGCTCAGAGCTGGCTGTCACTTCAGGGGTTTGTGATTTGTGTCAGGCATCACCTGTCATGTGGACGAACATTTGGCACCTATGGCTAACCAGCTTCATCCTGTGGGTGTGGCTTCTTGATGAACCATTTATCAATCAGTGGTACTCAAGGCCAGAGTTTCCTGTTCTGAGATGTCAGTTCCAGCTAAGAGGGGGAACAATTGACTCATTCTTTTCTAGGGCTGAAGAGGAACAATTGGGTCATTCTATTCTAGGGTTCATGATTCAAGGCCTGGCCATCAAACATTACTTGATATAAGGTGGGAGCTTTTTTATGGGTGTGATACCACACTATTGGGGAGTACAGTCAGATGCCAGCCCCAGACTGACACGTGGCAGGAGTGGGCTGTTGAGCTGGATCCACTCAGCCCAACACCACTTCATGTTCACTAATGCATTACACTATATGTTTATGATGGGGCTCGTTCATTTCCCTCACTTTTAGTTTTAGACTCATATGAGGAGTATAAAGACCCACAGGCCTTTGACCTGGAGAAAGACAGTGATTTCTCTCACCACATGATGCCTCTTTTTGGTGATATAGTAAGGGCTGGCCTCCTACAACCCATCCCATTTTTCCAGAAACATTTGATTGCCTATTAGAGGAAGAAGCGTGAGTAGCCTGGGTCATTTCTCCCATAGAATCACTAATTAAGAATGCTGATGTAGCTGCCTGAAGGTGCACACATTCTGCATCAGTGTCTCTCAGGAAGACCAATATCCTTCATGTTCCCATTTCCTTACCAAGCATACTCAGGCTGATTCCTTTATGATCTCTGTGCTTCAGCAGATAGCCTACCTGACAGGGCGTTCACCATAGTGGGGCTCAAAGCCCAAAGCTGCTCAACTTGCTTGTCCAAGTTCCAGTTCTCCATAATGGGTAAGGTGCTGTATAAGCTTCTTGAAGACTTCCCATGACTCTGGGCTGAAAAAAAAGTGTTCTTGAGACCTTGATGACTGCTGCTGAGGTGATGTGCCACAGAGTAAGCTTTAATTTCTCCCGAAAAAATACTATAACTAATACCACAGGATTACACCTTAGTATGTCAACTTCAGTTCAAAGGAAGATGTTTTTGGCCATGGACTCGCATAACCAAATTGATGACTATTTAAGAGGAGACGAGCTTTCCCAGCCATAGAGGAACTTTATATTCCCCCTTATTTCCATTTCTTCTACTTCTAAGTCAGCCAACCATCAGTAAGGAAGCTTTCCAGCTTCCTAGGGTATTGCACTCCATTGTTCCTTCCATGCCAATTAAGTCACTTGAGAGGATGAACCCCACTGGCCATACTTCTGCTGCCCAAACTCTGGTCTGGGGCTGCACATTGGCAGAGGCATCGAAGCTTGGAGAACCATTGCAAAGAATCAGTGGGTTGTAGACATAGTTACTCTTGGCCATGTCCTGGAGCTCACTGGTGTTGCCAAGGGAGAACTCCTCTGGTTGATAAATATGCCTTGAATAGGCCCAGAATGTACTATTAAAAGGGACATAACTGCTCTTCCATACTCTGAACAGGGATGGGAGTTTTCTCCTGCATTGTTCTGGTTGTAAATGAAAAGATGGCTTCTGTACATTTCTGTCTCTCTGGGACTTCAGCCAGGATCTGTTATATCCCTTTGTGAGTAATGACCCATTCAAGTTTCATGCCATGTTGCTTCAGGATACTTGGGTGATGTCAGTAGATGTGACAAATACTCTTTGAAACATTTGTTTGGGGTCCACATTTGATATTTTTCTAGTTTGATCTGAGCTGGCATCTCTTTCAGTAAAAAGTGCTGCATTTTGGGCTTTCTCTGGTAGTGCCAACTTTTTTTCCATGGCCTTGCAGGAGAAGGCATGCCATAAGCTCTGTTACTGAATGACTGGCTCCTGGTATTCCCATCCAGGGACTTTATAGGATTGTCCTATAAGTAGGCAGTCCCCTGGCTGCAGTCCCTGGGGACTGTCTATAAAACTGAGTCCTCCTTATTGCATGCTCAGAAGGTATTTTCTTTGACACATACTTGAACATTTCCAATGTTGATAATATCCCTCCTTGAAGAGGGCCCAACCAGAATGAGCATGCAGTGTAGTGTTCATGTTCAGACTCTAGATGCATCTTTTTGATTTTTATGGCTATTACAATCATTATGTTGTTATTTCTTTACCTTGAAAATTCTGCCTTTGGAGTTGGCTCTGGGATGTAAGTAAATACAGAGCCTCAGCACTCTTTCAGATGTTTATCTATTGCCAGATCACTATTATTATGCACTGGAGTGGTCGACAGTTTCTACCCATCTTTTACAGAGACATCCCTTTCTGCAGCTGAACCTGTCATAGTTTCTAATAATGGATCTGCATTTGTGGAATGGGAATCTTGTCTGGTATTCCATGCACATCAAGGTGTGTGCCCACCTCCCCATCCCCACCTGAAGAGTGGGCTTCACATCAACTAGTTGGAACTTTGAACAGTTCTCTTCCTGAAGGGCTTTGAGTGAAGACATCCTTGGATACGCTGCTCCCAGATACAATCAACTTCATCCTAACTAAAGGGCTTAGTTTTCCCCCTACGAAGGAACATCAGTGTATGTAGCTATATTGAACATTGCTGTTGGCAATTTATAATCTTGCCCAGCATTCTACCTCGGTGTGCATGATAGCAGCCTGCCACAGTCCGCTGCCCCCCCTCCCAGGTTTACATGCTACTCCATGTCCACTTCCTTTGTAAACTTCTTAGATTAATTTTGACATAGCTGTAAATTCCTTTTAATTTATGGTACTACGTTCCTCCTCCACCACTTGGTGGCAGCATACACCTTGGAAAGTTCTGCAAAACACTTTTACACATCTCTACAAAGTATACACTGTTCACTTTTCTCTGTTCCTCACTTGAGAGTCTGTGGAATTAACTTTCACTCCTCAAGGCTTAATCTGATGAACTATAGTATTCTTTAACATTTTTGCTCTAGTCCAATCACTACAAAGATATAACCCTCTCCCTGCCTTTACCTGTAATCCAGCTTCTGTTCACTGATTGTTTTCTCTGGGCCATCTCTTCTCTTGGCACTATATCCCTCTCCCTTCCTCCTCTCCCATCCCTTCTCCCTCTAACTTATCCCCTCCCCCTAAGGCTGGTTCCCGTCTTACAGTTATCATTATGACTATGCTTCCAGTGGCACCATTTTAAAAATACCAGGACTAAATCATGTCCTCTTGCCTCTGAGTTGGTCCTGTGACCAGGCTGCTTGTCTTGCTTCCCGGTAGGTTGCACTGTATTAATGTAACTCTTTTAATGTGTAACTGCTTCCGTTATTGTCATTTTACACTTGTGTTGGAAGATTATTTTCTCTACTTTACTAATGAAGTGTACTTTATAGATTGCTGTTAGACCCAATTGGTTTACCACTGTTGTTGCTTGTACCATTTGCCTTAAATTGTCCTTATTTTGGTCTCTAGATGCTTAATATGCTTATAGATGCATAGCGTCTGCTAGTATTTTGCTTAGAATTATCCTTATTTAATCACTAGATGTTTGAACACACTGGTTAGATTCTGAGCTATTACCAGTTTTTGCACATAATTGTAAATAGTTTGTCATTAGAAGCTGAATTACTTCTGTATCATTAGCAACTGCTTTAAGGTATCCTTGCATTACATTTAGCCGTCGTATAGTTCACTAGAAGCTAAATTCAAGTTTAGCCTCTTAGTGGCCACCATTACTTAGGTCAGAAGTGTACATATTACATTGTTTGTCTTTTCTGCTTTTCCCGGTTAGTGGTTGCGACAGTGAAACTCCAGTCCGCTAATGATTGGCAGTTGATTTTTATGGTGCCAAGTTGCCAGCCCAATGCCCAACCTTCAGCGAAGGCACGCCCATTCACGCATGTCTTTCGGAGGCCACTCAACCACGGGGAGGACATGCAGACTCCACACAGAAGGCACTCCAACAGAGAATCAAACAGGAGAACCTCTTACTGTGAGGCAACAATGCTACCACTGTACCACCGCGGCTTTCTTAACTACTGTTAGTTTCTTAGTGACTGCTATACTTACCTCTTAGTATTATTTGAGTCACTAGAAGCTGTGTATACTGCTAGAGTCTTAGCGACTGCCTTTATCTAGTTCCCAAGTGTACACACTTAGTCTCTAGAGGCTGTATTACTGCTGTAAGCTCAGCGACTGCTTTAACTTATCCTTACACCACATTTTTCAAGTCCTGCTGACCACGTTGCTTAGCGACTATAATAGCTGTGCTCAAAGGCAAAGTAGTGCTCTAATTAAAGCTAGCAAAACCGCACTTAAGCATTTAAACAGAATGTAAGGCTGGAGTCTTGGCGACTGTTAATTGTAGTGTTATTCAGCCTTACTTAGCCTTTTACTACTCTCTTATGTTTAAAGACCGTTTGTTATTAACCATTTGTAGCTGCATGTAACACCTGAATCTGTATATTTCCAATGTTCTTAGACAAATGTAAGACTGTATTTTGTTTATCATTTAGGTGAAATATGTCTGCTACTGTTCTTTGTCAAATGTTAAGACTGTATTTGTTTAGAATTTAGTGGTGTGTCTGCTAATGATGTATTTTTTGGCTGACTTGGGGCATTGCTTTTACCTGTAGAACTACCTAATTCACACTAGTGGTCACCCTCCCTTTTTATTTTTTCTTCTATTTCTGTGCTGCTTTTGTCTCTCCCTCTGCATACACCTTTCTGTCCTCCTTCTTTACATCCTCTTTCCACAGTACATGCTCATACTACCTCTCCCACTCTAAGCTCTCCTTTTTCCTGCCTATCCTTCTACCAAACCCTGTCTATTTCCCCTTAATTACAGTTTATTTATTTCTCTTCTCTCTTTACAGCTTGCTCCCTCGGGTGCTACCTCTACCTGCTTTTTGTACTAGGAGTTCCCTACCATCTGAGTGAAGACATCCTTGGATAAGCTACTCCCAGGCTCAATCAACTCCAACCTAACTAAAGGGCTTAGTTTCCCTCCTACAAAGGAACATCAGTGTATGTAGCTATATTGAACATTGCTGTTGGCAATTTATAATCTTGCCCAGCATTCTACCTCAGTGTGCATGATCATGATAGCAGCCTGCTGCAGTCAGCTGCCCCCCCCATCCCAGGTTTACATGCTACTCCATGTCCACTTCCTTTGTAAACTTCTTAGATTAATTTTGCTATAGCTGTAAATTATTTTTAATTTATGGTACTACCTTCCTCCTTCACCACTTGGTGGCAGCATGCACCCTGGAAAGTTATGCTAAACACCTTGACACAGCCCTACAAAGTATACACTGTTCACATTCCTGTCTGTTCCTCACTTGAGAGTCTGTGGAATTAACTTTCACTCCTCAAGGCTTAATCTGATGAACTATAGTATTCTTTAACATTTTTTCTCTAGTTCAGTCACTACAAAGATATAACCCTCTCCCTGCCTTTACCTGTATTCCAGCTTCTGTTCACTGATTGTTTTCTCTGGGTCATCTCTTCTCTTGGCTCTACCCGCTCCATTTGCCCTGCGGGCTCACTCCACTCCCCTACCCCCAATTCCCACCCACCCCAATGCTCCTACAGTTATCCTAGCCAAAAGTATCCTTCCCTTCATCTCTCCCAATCCCCTCACATCTCTTCACTATCCCCTCCCGTCTCATCCTCCAATACTTTCTCACCCCCTCCCCATCCCAAATCTTTTAGCACTTTACTCACTTCTAAACACCTCCCTGTTACACTCTCATAGTTCCCCCTACATCCAACTACTTCTTCAGTACCCTCCACCCACCCAACTATTCATTTTTACCTACACCATACCATGCCTTCTCAAACCCTTCTCATCCCATTCCCTCTGCCTACTACTTCTAATTCCTCTATACCATGCTACCTCTTATTCCTTTTATGAACTACCCCCTTCTTTCCTATCCCCTCTTCACCCTACCATCAACACTCATTATCACTCTACCATATCTCACTTTCACACTTTAGTACCTTCCCTAGTTCAACTAAACCCACTTCTCTGCTTCAAGCTAAAACTTTTACCCTCCTTAATGAAACGTCATATTCCTAAAGCATTATTATACCGCCCACAAAACACTAGGAGTAAACCCAAACTCCTGCTCTCATTCCCCTTTGACTGCCTATGCCTAGCAGGTGACATACATCCCAACCCAGGACCTAGTACCAGCAACAATCCAACTCCCCCTATTACCACCCATATTACCAACCCTAAATATCTCAAACTCCTGCCCATCAATGCCCAGAGTCTAAAAAACAAAATAGCCCACTTCCACGCTTGGCTATACCATACCCTACCTGATATAGTAGCTGTTTCTGAGACATGACTAAAACCCAATATTTCTGACTCTGAAATCCTACCCCCTGGCTTTCAAACTCTTAGACACGACCACCTAAAAAAGAAGGGAGGAGGAGTGGCCTTAATCTACTCTAGCCTACTCTCCATCACTCCCTACCAAAATCCTATTCCTCAGTTCAACAACACTGAACCAGTCATAGGAATTCTCCAACTAAATAACAATAAAAGCATCTGTGTCATAGCCCTCGATATTCTCCCTGAAAACAATACAAATATACTTGAGAAAATCCTTCTATGGGCCTCGACCAATATTAAGTTTGAGACTTGCATCCTAGGAGATGTAAACATTGACTGGAACAAAATTGATAACAATGATCCCACCATCTCAATTAACCTATATAATTTCAGTCAACTTACAAATACCATTACCAGACCTAATAAAAACAACACCCCAGGCTCCATACTTGACTGGATCCTAGTCTCTCACCCTATTAAAATCTCCCGTAAGGGCACCTTACCAGACTCCATTAGTGACCACTTGCCAGGCTTTGTCCATAGAGCAACTCCCTCCTCACCAACATAAATATATCCACACATGAAACCTCACAAACCTTAACCCCACAACTTTCTCCAATTCTCTCAAAATAATAAACTGGGACAATCTAAAACTCTTCCTCTAGCCCAGGCCGTTGAACATTTCAACTCAACCTTCTTAGCTATCCTTAACTCTCATGCCCCCCCATAACACAACGTATAAAAACCAACTCAGCCCCTTGGCTTACTAAAGACACCAAAACACTTATGAAACAAAGGGACAAAACCTGGAAACTTTACCATCGCATTAAGAACTCAGACGTCCTTCTTAAATGTAAACAACTCCGTAACCATATTATACAGGATAAAAAAAATCATACTATACCAAACTTCAGTCTAATCATTCCAAAAATCCCAAACAATTCTGGAAGTCAATCAACTCTCTTCTCAACCCTGTTACCAAAAACAATCCTTGCCCTGACACTAGCAAGTCTGACCCAGATATAGCCACGGTATTCAACTCCTTCTTTATTAACTCCATAGCAGAACTCACCAAGACTTTCCCAAACAACAGCTTCTCCCCCCTCCTCAAACCCTGTCCTCCACCATCCATTCCTTTCTCATCTCCCATCTTTCACCTCAAACCCATTTCCACCTCATATATAACTAAACTCCTCTCTAAGCTTAAGCCAGGCTCCAATGCCCCTGACAACATCCCCTCACTCTTTCTAAAACTTGCAGCAGACGGCATCGCCATCCCCATTAGCATTCTCATTAAAGGATCCATATAGGAATCTTATGTTCCTAAACTGTGGCGTGCACCCTTCATCCTACCCCTCCACAAAGGAGGCAAAAGTAATAGTATCTCCAATTTCCAGCCCATACCCATTCTCTCACCTATTTCAAAAATACTTGAGAAATGCATCCACCTCCAATTCATGCCATTCCTTACAAATATCCAACTCCTCACCCCAACTCAACACGGATTTCATCCGGGCCATAGTACAGCAACTGCTATCCTCTCTTTCCTAGACATAGTAAACCACGCCCGTGATTCTGGAGAACTTGTATCCACAGTCCTCCTTGACCTCTCCAAGGCTTTTGATACTGTCTCCCATTCCCATCTCCTAAATCACCTTGCTAATCTTAATCTCTCACACAACACCCTTGCCTGGTTCAGCAGCTACCTCTTTGACCAATCTCAGGCCATAAAGTGGAAAACTGGCACCTCAACTTTCCTCCCAACCCCAACCGGTGTCCCCCAAGGATCTATACTCGGCCCAATGCTATTTAATATCTTTATTAATGACTTCCACACAGCTATTCCTAACACCATGATAGTCCAATATGCAGACCACTCAACTCTAGTCTGCTCTGCTTCTAACCTCCAAGTGCTCCAAACAAAAACCCAAACTGCTTTTTCCACCACTAAGAACTGGATGCTTCAAAATCACCTCTCTCTAAATGCCAGCAAATCTAAAATTCTACTGTTCTGTCCCTCTAAATCTCACCCTCTTGACCAAACCTCCTTCAACATTATCAGCCATGCCAACTCCACTATTGAAGTTGTTCCTTTTGCTAAACTTCTTGGGGTCACTATTGATGAACATCTCAAGTTCGACACCCATATTCAGCTAAACATTAAGAAAACACATCAGAAGCTTGGCATGCTGTACAGGAACTCCTATTTTCTATCCCCTTCCACAAGACTGACCCTCACCACTACCTACTTACTACCATCTCTGATGTATGGTGCAACTCTGTAATCAACCTATCTTCCTCTGTCTCCTCTAAACTGGAATCCTGTTACAACAAAATCTCAAAGTTTGCCTCCAAGTACTCTACCCACCACTGCATACATCTCCACCTAATACAATGGCTAGAACTTCCTAACTACCTGGACTACCTCCAAATCACTACAGCCCACAAACTCATTTTTAAACCTACTAAGTGCCCTGCACTAACTAATATCTTACCACTGTATACCCCTCACAGAACTCTTAAGATCTGTTCATCAAAATCTCATTTTTGTATACAAACCAAACCATCCCTCAGGTCAGCTTCTCCTATCCTTTTCCTTAGCCAAAAAATGGAACTCTTCCTCCCTCTCTAACGATTTCTCAAAACTTTGATCACTTCAAACCCCAGCTCCATTCCTACCTCTCCAATAACAGGAAATGCACTTGCACTCTACCTAGTTAATCCTGCCTAATATATGAATACATACATATACATAAACTACCTTCCACCTTACCCAATAGGAGTTCAATCATATTTACTGTTTTCTTACAAATGTTTCTTTCATAGCATTCTCAGAAGATTTAAAACCTCAGTATAATGGTGACTCTGTATTATTGACCTCTAATTGTATTTACATGTAAATATGCACTATATACCATACTATGTTGATATTCTACTGTGTTTATGTTTTACTACATAATTTTTATTAATTGTTACTATGCCTGCTATGTTTTGTGGAGCTTTTCTCCCCGGGCCTCCACTGAAAACGGGCTTCTTGAGCCCAGTGGACCTCCCCAGTCATCAAACTGAAAATAAATAAATATCCTGCTTGTGTGGACCTCTCCGTGTCTGGTCACATAAACAATCCATTATATGTGGCATCTAGCAGGGAATAAGGCACAAATTTATATGTCTTGTGTAGAAATTAAGAACATACTAGGCAAGTGATCACTGGGACCATAAGATGTTTAACCTTATACAACTTCAAGAAGAACCTTTTCAAGCATTTAATAGTGCTGTCTTCCCAAACTGAGCAAGGCTGTACATTGATACCATTTTGTGTGTGTGTGTGCTACTCATCCAGTCATCAAGACTAGTCTTAAAGGTTGTCAAAGTAGTACTTTGACTTGTAACTTATTCCATAGGCTAGGACCGTGTTGAGTTAGGGACCTATCTCTCCAGAGAGTCTTGCTTATTTATGTATTTTATTTATTTATTTTGTAGATTTAAGTCCTTCATGTGGGTGCTTATAAAGCCATTGGTTTTGCAGATAAATAGGATGTCTGATAGGACTGGGTACTTCTTGGCTTGAAAAGCAAGATACAGGTTACTTCACAGCAACCTGTAGGCTACTGAGTATAAGGAGAGTTGTTATGGTCTATCGGCATACTTAAACTTAAGACCTTTAATTTTCCTGGTTAAAAGTATTTTGGGCCTTTGAACATACCAAAGGAAGCATTGTATTCAGCGATAGGTCTAATAAAGGAAGAGTACAGTGATGTACAGTGGTACGATAACTTCTTTGGATCTTGATGATATTCCCTTGGAAATCAATTTCGCCAGATAGAAGAATTTCCTGACTGTGGTGGAAACATGATCGAATGAGAGTGAACTATCCACATAAGTACCTAGGTCTCTTATGACTGTATCTGTCTGAAGAGGTGTGCGATTTATAACATATCAGATGGGAGTAACGTTTCTCCTAAATACTACTAAGGTGCACTTTTTTTTTCATTTAGTCTGAGACCAATTGTTGATGTGCTGTGTATGTTCATATTTCCAGCCCTTGCTGGAGCTGTTTTATATCAGTGGATGAGCAGGTGGTAGCGCCCAGTTTGTAGCCATTAGCAAACTTGGTCGACCAGACTTCTGAGATATTGGCTTAGATATCTGCAAAATAAATTCCAAATAAGAGAGGGCCTTGAACCAATTTCTGTAGCACCCCACTAGTTATAACATTATATTCACAAAGGGAACCAGCAACTTTCATGACTTGTGATCTGTTGGATAGCCATTTTGCAATCCAGCTGACCGTGTGTAGGGATTTACATTAATCTTGTACCAGCATGGGGGATAATGTCCAATACCAATACCTTGTCAAGGTAAAGCAGTGTGTACAAAATGACCACTGTCTGCAGTCCCTGTAACCCTTTCAGAGAAGATTTCTAGGTTCAGGGGACAGGACTTCCCCTTCACAAAATCAGATTTATTGGTGTCTGGATCATTAAGTTGCATAAGTCGGCATGCATGAATTCTGTTATGATACGTTCCGTGGTTTTGCATCTAAGGCTGGTGAGGCTGATGGGTCTGTAATTACTGAGGTTTATAGAGGGGCTACTCTTGTGTAGTGTAGTCATAGTGACTGTATTTCAGGCATCACAAACAAACCCTGTAGATAGGCTGAGGTCGAAGAGTTTGAGTAAAGGCTAAGGCAGTACATATCTGGCATTGATGAAAATGCAGCCTAGTATATTGTCAGGTCCCATGAATGTATCATTTTCATCCTTTGACAGGGGCTCTAAGGCTTTTTTCCAAAATGATTTAAGGGAAATCTGAATTCATGGGGACAGTGGAGACCAGGTGGATAGGAGTGGTAAAGTTGGCATTTAATATGCTTGCTAATAGATTAGCTGTATCCTTGGGGGGGGGTCAGAATAGGTGATATGGATGAACTCTACATTGTTGGACATTATTCCTTAATTTTCTTACATAATTTAATAAGGTTTTATAGTTCCCTTTGGAATCTGTAGCAACCTTATGTACATACTCTCCTTTACATTTTCTAGCAGTGTTTTTAAGTTTCTTGCTGGCATGTTTCAGTGTAGTCTTGAGATAAGGAGATAGGATTTCTTGCAACTTCTTATTATTTTTCTTCATTTTTGTATGGTTTATTAATATAGGATTTCTTGCAACTTCTTATTTTTCTTCATTTTTGTATGGTTTATTAATACTGCAGGTCCACCTGAGAGGCTTATTCCTGAATTTACCATTTGGGGAGGATGGGTCCTGAGTTTTCTATGCAACCATTCAGCTGCTGGTAGACCTGAGGTGAATGCGGCAACCTTTTCAGTTGGGTCCATTTGTAAGGGATTGTTGAGAATTTTGCATAGGTCTTCTCCTTGCTAAAGTAGGTTTGCTATGGAGATATCTCTAAAGATAGTCTAATTTGGTGGTGAGGTGGTACCATTAGGCCTGACAGAGAAAAATCAAGTAGAGAGGTCTGTTTTTCCAGGTAACAAGCCATAAAGAGAGCTGTCACACTGTCAGCCTGTTTCCTTGGAACGTGAATTAACTAGTAGCCTGTCTGATCTGCATCTCCAGTTCTGTCATGCAGCTTTGGTTTCAGAAACTGTTCATAGTCGAGGTCTCCAGAAATGTGACACTCTGAAGCATAACCCCTTTGTTATTTGGAAATCAGTCCTCTGCTTATTGTGCTTGTTGCAGTAGGGAAAGGGACAATGGTGGTAGATGCATTCTGCACCTCATGACACAGGTGATGACTTTAAAACTTTCCACAGTTCTGCTTATCCTGCGCACGCAGCTCAAAGTTCGGAGAAGAAAAATCAGTTGCTTAAGTAAATGTACATAACAGTAGATGTTCAAATGGGGATAGCAACAGTAGCCTAAGATATATGGCTTATATCCTGCTAATGATTTAAATCCAACTTCCAAAGCTTAAGCATACTTTACATGCACTGAAACAGTTAGCTTGAGCTGAGCTGACTAAAAGACAGGTTTGTATGCCAAGCCCTTCAAAGCTTTCATGCCAACTGAGAGACGGAGGCTGAACTGTGAGAGGACATTGCAAGGAGCAACACAAATCAAATGTCCAAACCCTAGTATAAAAAGCAGACTAAAAAAAAGTAGGGAGCAGCTACTGCAGCAGTGATCATTTGTACATCTACTATTGTGGTAAGTTACTTACATAACTATACTATGTCTTTCATATTGATCACTGCTGTAGTAGTCTAAACTATATGAGTAGATTGTCATAGTTTAGAACAACTGGGAAGTGGAAGGAGAAATATCCAGGAACCCTTGGAGAATGGTCCTAGCAAAGTCTAACGTAGACTTGGAGAAGAAATCTAGCTTCTTCTCCTTTGTAAGAGTATGTACAGAGGACCTAGATGCTGTAGAGTCCAACTCTTTCCAAAACGCCATAGATGAAGCCATGGCCCTGGCAGGGTGTGCCTTGACCCTCCCTGAAATTGTTTTGTTTTGGAAATAACAAAAGGTAATGTACCTGAGACAATCATTTGAAAATAGTTTGCTTTAACATAGTTTGTCCCTTCTTCTTACCTTCACAAAAAAATTAACTGATTAGAACTGAAATATTTTTTTCTGTCAAGATTGTCCCTGAGTTGTAATATCCAAGGTGCAAAGTATTCATTTTGGTTCAGGGAAGAACACAAGGAGATGGGTGGTTTGGCTTAAAGTAAACTCTTGATACCACTTTAGGTGTAAAAGGATTAATTCTCAAAGTAACGTGGTCTCTGTGGGAAATGAGACAGGGTTGATTCACCATATACAAATGTAAAAGATTCAAGCAAGTACTTCAAAAAAAACAGCAAACATTGAATATTGCAAGGTGATACAGAGTAGTTATTACTTAAGCATAAATATAGGCAGGTGCAGTCTAGTACTTTTCTTTGCAGATACCATAATAATAATAGTGAAGGAAAAATAAAATAAAAAGAAATTGCTGGAGTAAAAGGAGAAGAGGAAGAGAAGGAAAATTGCCAGTGTTATGTGGGGTGGGAGCAAGAGATCCCACTAGACAGGGAGGGACAGAGAGGGTTGAAAATGAGCTTGGGGGCAAGTTAGCTGAGTATAGGTGAGATGATTGATGATTAGTTCTAGCCATTTTTTTGGAGAGAGAGTAGGGTGGGTGGAGGTAGATGGGAATTGAAATGAGCTGGCTACTATCAATTTGGACCCCAAAGCTGGCTCTGACACACCAGTTCAGTGAGTTATTTTTATAGTAACTCGAATCGAGAATGTTATCGAAAAGAAGTGACTTTAGAGGGGGGAATTAAATTTAGTTTTTTTAGAAGCAATGAGATTGAAAAAGCATCTTTGTGTAGCTTTTTTATGGGGGTAGATGTGGCAGAGCAGATAATTGAGGCCTTAGAGAGGTCAAGTAGTAGGGTAGAAACAATTAGGGCCAGAGTCACAGCTTTATTTACATTTGCTGTTGATTAAAATGCTTATGGGATAGGCAATTGCTTCAGCAGCTGCTAAGAAAAGTAGAAAGGGATGTTATCAGGTGAGTTAGTGCATGGCTTCAATTCAGAAGAGGAGAGTGGAGAGAGAGAGGGGGGTGGGGAAGATGATGATGTGGAAGTTAGAGTAGGAAGGTAGAGAGAGAGTTGGAGTATGATGGAGTAGGAGTAAGTAGCAGTGCAGTTGTTGGTAGGGAGGGGGAGGGAGTAGAGAGATTAGAGGTGGTACTAAAATGAGTTAAATTGGGTAGCTAAGTCTAATTCAAACATTAGGAGGTCTGGGGTGGGGGGTGGTTGCTGGGGTTAAGAGAGTAGAGATACCTTTTTTAAATCTCTTTTGGTTTGTTTTTGTTTACGTTATTGGAGTATAGCGTCGAATTTTTCAGAGATGAGATGATTTACTTATTTTGTATTCATTGTGGAGTGGGGTGGGGTCTTGTTTTCTGGTAGAGTGCCCAGGCTTTATCTCTATGGCTTATGGTTGCTAGCATGTTTTGGTAAAGCCATTTATCTTTATTTAATTTTTCTTTTCTCCCTAAGGGAGAGTCTAGGAATGGAGGCCCAGGTAATGTTCATTGTCCTAAAAAATTATGGTTTCATTGCTAAATGTTTGTGGAGAGAGGAGAGGATATTTTTTTTGTGGAAAGAATAGGTTTGTTGTAGGGAGTAAATAACAAGGAGGATGAGTATAGGAGAGCTCCTCCCCCTTTTTTTTTTTGGGACCTTCTTTTCTAATGATAGGGGTGGGTGAGATTTGGGGGCGGGTAGGGGAGGGGGAGTGAGCCCGAGAGCGCGAGCAGACAGAAAAACTCAGGAGAAGAAAGATCAGAGCCTATCAGGGCGCACGTTGTTGCAGGAGGTAAGTTGTAGTAGAAGGGTAGGTGGGTGGATGTAGGTGGTAGAGTAGGTGAGTTGTTATAGAGAAAGTGAGAGAGTAATGTAGAACTGAAGAGAGAAAGAAAGAAGTGGTGGGTGAAGTCAATAAAAGTGGGAGGGGCCATCTAATTGGACAAATGCTGAAGTAAGCCCATAGCCCACCAGGTCTCTGGGACTAAATGGACTGGAAGGAGAAGGAGAAGGGAGCAACTCAGGGAGCTAGATGAGGCGAGAGCGCGGAGAGAGAGAGAAGAGGGGGGTAGGCTGCTGCTTCCTGGACCATAAGAGCTTGCGACTTGGATTCTGTTTTTCAGAAAGTTTGAGCAACCAGTAAAGCTGTTTTGCATGTTAAGAACCTCAAGTCAGTCAAATGAGCTGGTTCAAATGGAGCAAGTGTTGGTCTTTAGCACAAAATTAAGATCCCAGGAAGGATCTACCATTTTCTTGGAGGTCTCTTATGCAGTACCCCTTTCAAAAACATTTTGATGTGAGACTGCCATGGGCAGATAGTGCTGAAATGGCCATAGGAAAGTGACGTTCACAAATACTGTAAAACCAGAGAGCAGCTAGCCCTGAATGTATGATGGGTATGTTGTTAGTACCAACAAGAAAACCTTTTCCATTTGCTAATATACGATTTTTAGTAGCAGGCTTTCTTATTTGTTTTCTTTTTTACCGGGAAAGTCCAAATGGGTAATACCCATTGTCAGCGGAGGGCCAGGGAGAAAAGCTCCATTTGCTTAAATTGCATTATGCTAAGTTCCAGTTAAACACAAAGTAGTTACATTTCTATTTACATTTATATATTGTAAGATTTTACAGAGGTGGAAGTTACTAAAAAGGAAGCCCACGTGCAACTTAGTGGATTGTACAGGCAGCGAGTTACGTATGGTTTTGTCATTTCAGTGAAAGGTTGAGAGTATTCTGTTTAAGGAGAGTATTTGGAAAATATCTTATGGTGAACACAAGTCTTAACCTGGTGATGAGCATGTACAGGGCCAGGATTGGTTAAGATGTTGTTTAAGCAGTGGTTTAAAACTATTGAGTTCATTGGAGAGTTTTAGTTGTGTGGGAATACTATTCCAGAATTTAGCAACTTAATGGGAGTAGAGCGAGTCTCCTACAACATTATTTGATTTATTTGTAAAGTTATAAGAATTTGTTACTAGAGCAGAGGTCCCTTGCTGGACAGTAGGGTAGTAATAAGTTATGTAGTGCAGGGCATTTTTCTGGATGATGAATGAGTTTGTGTGCTGTGGTTAGTTGTGAATATGCTAGGTGGTTGTGTAGTTCAAGCCAGTTTAATTGCTTTAAGGTAGACAGTGGTGGGTCCCATGAGGGAAATTGGTGGCAAATTTAACAGTTTTATTGTAGCAGGAGGCAATTTCTTTCTTTGATTAGCTAAGTTTGTTAGGATAAGAACAGTGCATAAGAGAGTCAGCAGTAAGAAGGTGGTAGCTAGAATTTTTCTTGCAGTATCTTAAGGAATCCATTGATCCTATAAAGGGAGCCTAGTTTCTGTTGTGTAGATTTAATGGTGTGTAGCATATGTTGGTCATATCTGAGAAAGTAAACTTCTAAGTGTTATAATAGATGACAGTAAGCTGCAGTTTCAATGACAGTATTATTTGCTGACTTCATGGTAAAAGATTGCTTTTGATTTTGACAACTTTTTGAGGTAAAAAGCATTAACGTAGTTTTCTTGAGGTAGAGTGGGAGGTTTTATTCTTTGAGCCAAGTTTCCACAAAGGAGAAGGATTTTTGGTAATGTCTTGGAGCTTATTTGTTGTTGAAGCTGCACATATTAATGCTGCATTGTCTGCATACTGATCTAAACTAGCATGGTGAGTGGAGGTGTGGAGGTCGTTAATAAATATATTAAATAGGAGAGGACCCAGGATAGAGCCCTGAGGGATGCCTGTAGTAACTGTTTGAAAGGATAAGTAAGTTTGTTGCCATTTAGCAGCTTTTTCCTTCCATACAGGTAACTAAGAAACCACAACACGAAGTATTGTGAAAGTTCTGTTAAGGAGAGTCAAACGAGCAGTTGCTGGTGCAAGACAGTATCAAATGCCTTTGACAATTCTAAGAACATGGTGGATACAAGCAGACCATTCTTTCTGTGTTGGTTTATTGTACTGGAAAATGTAGTAATGCAGTGGTGGTGCTGTGCTGGAGCCTAAAGCCATGTTGTGTCTCTGAGCAGGT
The DNA here is from genome assembly GCF_019279795.1 of Protopterus annectens. NCBI lineage: Eukaryota > Metazoa > Chordata > Ceratodontiformes > Protopteridae > Protopterus > Protopterus annectens. Next base: position 1,599,465,697 of record NC_056739.1, read on the forward strand.
TATTTGAGGTTAGGTATTGCATATGGATGCATTTCTCTAATATTTTGCAGACGGGGGAAGAACAGAAATTGGTCTGTATTTATTAAACTGTGTAGATGTGCTGCCTTTGTGCAGCTGTATGATGTAGGGTTTTTTCACAGTGATGGGAAGTATCTTTCTGCTATGGACTTGTTAGTATGGACACAGGGAAGGTTATGACTTATGCTGCCATTTTTAGGTACTCTGATGGTGACTAGTCTACAGCTATGGAATTTGTTTTTAGTTTAAGGGGCAGCTTCATTATAAGTGAGGTAGGTACTGGACTACAGTTGAAGAGCAGTGGGTGGTTTTGATTGGACAGGTGTAGAGAGAAGGGGCAGATATGTTAGTGTCTGAGAGATGATATTGATTGTATAAAGTACGAATTACATTTCTTGCCTCCATTAGTACTTGCTGTACATCCTTTGTAAACAAAAACCTATAATATCCTAAGACCCTGACATCCAGGCAGTCAGGCGAAGTTGTTTTGGTGTGGGATGTATCGAACACCACTGATCTTGTATGACTGGATCCAGCCTATGAGGTAGCTTGTGGCTAATTCCAAAGCAAGGGAGAACTACTGTTGGTGGGCCAGAAGGGTGTCATCCCTCTGATCTTGGGGGATTCCTTCTGAATCTTCATACATACCCTGGATATCAGTGGAAAGGGTGGAAATGTATACGGGAACTCTTCTTCCAGATGCAAAGAAAATACATCTGTCTTCCAGGACTTCTTGCATGGAGTCCCAAGGCAAAATCTTGCCAGCTAATTGTATAGAGAGGTGTCAAAAAGGTCTACTTGAAGTACTCTCCACAGATGGATCAAATATTGGTCTCCCTGACGTAGTTTCCATTCTTGAGTTTCTGCCTTTGTCCTGCTCAGCTTGTTTGCCTCACAGTTTTGCTCTGACAGAGTGAAATATGCTTGTATAGTGATAATGTGCTGTAATCTATATCCCAGTGTAACAGTGCTAGTCTGTATAGGGAGTAAGACATGGTTCCTCCTTGCTTGTTTATGTACCACATCTCTGTGGTATTATCTGTAACAACTTAAGGTGATTTAGAGAGTTTAGTGCCTTGATAAGAGCAAGCATCTCTTTTATATGTGTATGTGTGCCTCTCTTTGTTGTCCCGGATGCCTTTTACTTTTATCCCCCTTGATATTGCTCCACAGGCAAAGTCCGAAGTGTCTGTGGTGACTGACTGCTTTGGAGTAGAAGGGGATATGTAGATTCAGGGATACTTGATGTTTCCACCAAGAAATTTCTTTTCAAATTCCAGAACTGGAATCTGCAAAAGATAATGGATGTTGATGCTGGGACCCAAGAGACTTCAGATACTAGTGTATCTTTCTCATGTGGAGTCTTGCTAGTGATATCATGAGAATTACAGATGCCATGAGACCTAGAATACTGAGGTATTCCCTCACTATGTCCAAAGTCTGAGTGGAAAACCTTTGAAATAGATCTAAATATAGAGATATTTTTTCCTGTAGAAGAAAAGCTGTTTGAAGTGAGGAGTCAAGCAGGCACCACAGGAGCACAGTCCTATGTGATGGAGTCAAAAAAGGCTTTTGAATGTTCTCATGGAATCCTGCCCTGTGAAGGAGATTTCTCATCCAAGTGAGAGATTTCTGATATTTGAAAAAGACTGCAAAAATAAGCAAGCCATCTAAATATGGAAAAATGTGGATACCTAGTAACCTGCAGTGGACTATGACAGGAGCTGGAGCAGTGGATAGCCCAAAGAGCAAGGCAGAGAACTAATAATGAGATCTAGCCACCTAACTCCTTAAATGTCTGAAGTCTGGTTGAATGGGAATGTGATAATAAGCATCTTTTAAATCCAAGGTTACCAAAAAAACTCAAATGAGGAAGAAGGGGTAACAGGTTGTGAAGTGAAAACATTTTGAACTTGGGCACTATCACACGCACTGGTTTAGGAAAGAAAGGTCCAGAACAGGTTTCCTGGCATTTCCCTATCTGGCACCAAAACATTCCCAACTGAGGAGGAGGAATGATTTCTGTTATTGCTAAGACAGCATGTAGTGTTGGACAGAAGGAAACAGAGTGGTTTGGTCTGGTGTATGTGGAATAATTCACTGGAAATGAAGAATTTCTAGCACTCCCATCTGTAACTTTGATGAATCAGTCTCAGAACCTAATTGTCTGAAACAATCGGTTGCCAAAGAGAAAAATGGAAATTCAGACTTTCTGGAAGTGATAAGGGATTGCAGGGGTGTTGGGGGGGAGCATTATCCATTATATAGTTATTCTGACTTGCTTGGCTGTTCTTTTCTCTGTGAGGGGGACACTTTCTTTTTGGAATGTCCCTACCATTGTTTTTTTAAATTATGTTTACCAGCATTTTGCTGAGACTGTTTATTTTATGTCTTGGCAAAATTGGATGAGGGAGCAGAAAATCCCTTGGAAAATGTTGAGAAGGTAAAAAACTTCACATATTTTTTTTTGTTGTTTTTTTTTTGTTTAATGTCCCTTTCCTGTTGAGTAAAGTGAGGATGTGACATGGGGGTGGGGTGGGGGGTTGCAGCACTCTTCCATTATTAATGAGTACCAGATCCATTCTGGTGGGTGTGCACACCATCAAGTCAAGGGTATCTGTGTTAATAAAGTTCAGGAAACCTTGGTCCTGTGAGTTTGAGGCAGTGTATATTAACCAGTTTATAAAGGGGTAGTTAGTCTCCCATGACTAGAGTATTCAGTTTAATGGTTAGTGTCTCCAGTAGGTCTAGGTATGAGCTGAAGGATTCTAAGGACTTAGAGGGTGGCCTACAGCTTGCTCATATATGGTATGGGACTTTGTCTATGGTAAATTGTATGTGGATAAATACCGGGGTATTGTCCTGTTTAACCAACCTAGAGTTGTGCTTTTTGCTAATATAAATTGAGACTCGCCCACTTGTTTCCCTTGTCTGTGCAAGCTGATGGTCTAACTGTGAGGAAAGTGCAGAAGCCTTGCTCTGCCAGAGTACTTTCTGTGGATTTAAACTATGTCTCAGTAGTGGCACAGGTGTCTGTATTCTCCAGAGTGAGGTGAGCTTGTATGGCGTGGAGTTTCTTGTTTAGGCCCTTTATGTTGACCTGTAACACCTTTGGGTTTCTTTGGGTTTTATTTGCTATGTTGGTTAGTTTATTAATTTGGCATTGCCTGCAAAGGATCTAATGGGATGGATAAAGTTTTAGATGGTATTCAGAAGCCAAGGGGAGACAGTTGCAGACTGACCATGCCCTCCCACAATGACAAACATTGAATCACCCTGGAAAGACACCTGAAGCTAAGCCATTTGTTGAAGTCAGCCACCTTTTGTTTGTACTGTGTCATCATCCTTGGTGAAAGTAGAATGCTGCTCAGTGCACGGCACATACATACCTGGGACACACATTCAAAGAGATCAGTAATGTTTGTCTTCATATAGTCCTGGAAACTACATCTCAGGTCACTAATGCCCACATGGACTATGATAGAATCATACTGGTACCTGTAGTGCCAGTCACTTAACTGCCCTTCTTCTGTCTTTGCCTACTCTGTTAATTTGCCAACACTACTTTTAAGTCTCTGAAGTAATCAATATCAATACAAGACGAAAGTGTGCAGAACATTTTCTAGCATTTCTTTTTCAGTCTGTATAATGACATCTTAACAGTTTTGGATTTCTTTTTCTGTATCCATGGAGTAGACGACTTTGTTTATTTGCCAGCACAAAATAATCAGTACAGAAGTGTGCAAAAGATTCTTTTGATTCTGGACAAGAGTGTCACAGTTTTACTCCTCCACCCCCCAATTTTAATACTGAATGTGCATGACAAGCTGCTGCTCTTCTTTCATAAATGTAGCAGTCTGCCACACAGCACCTGAGGACTCTGCCAGCATTTCGCATAGCACTTTAAAACTGGGAAAATATTTCCTAATATTACATTGCGAGTCAAATCATGCATTAAGGTCACAGTATGTAACACTTTTCATAGAACTGTTTGAATTTCTCATGTGAGGGGGGATATTCTTCATCACCGTAAATGCATATTACCTTTGCTTTTTGGTCTTTACTGATTTTGTGCCATACATGCATACATATACATATCAGGGAAATCCTGACAAGCGTAATCATGCCTCCAGTGTCTAGCAGGGCTTGAACTTCCCTTCCTTCTGGAAATACAACCAGCTTAAAACAGTGACATAAGGCTGACTTTCTAGGTGTAGCTGTGTCATTCTGTACAGAAGTACCTTCATTTTTAGAATACATTTCAGTTTTATGTAGTAGTAGTAGTAGCACAGAACATTACTGTCAAAACAAATTAACACGTTGTTATTTTTGGTTCACAGAAGCAGTGGCACATGCCTTATTGCATCTTTAGGCTTAGTAGCAGACCGTTCTGATTTAAACAGCATGCTAAGCATTCTACTAAAGTTTCTAGATTGCCAGGTGTCTGGAATCACTTTAAAATATCTGTTTTTTCTGTTACTAGGTAAACCTGTTTTAAATCTGTCGACAGTTAAAATTCTTAATTTCCAATTTACTGCTGCTGTCAGGTTCTATCCATTGTTTTAAAATATGATTTAAATCATGCTTCTATGCTGTTACACATTTGTCATCATAACAAGGCCAGTTATTACTTTCAGAAGATATTCCAACTCAAACCAAAAATTCCTTTTAAAGTTTGGCACAGTCCATGTAAGCCATTCCCTCTCTACCCATGTACAGTTTATGTGCCTCTTTTGTCACCTGGGATGACAGGATTTTTGCGTAGTCCCAGTTTGCTGTGGTCACATAATGCTCAAATTTGACACAATATGATTACAAATATAATTCTCCTTGGCTAGCTTTTTTGCAGCAGGCACATTCTTGGGATCAGAAGCTACATCAGGCAGCACAACCAGTTGCCACTGTAGTTGTACCAGCTTCTGGTCAGTCTCTGTTGTCCTCAGTCAGCATTTTCAATAAGTCTTCCACTTTTGGGGTCATCATTAAACACTTACAGGAAAAGTGTCTTGTTAATCACACAGAAGCAACAGTAGAGCAGCAGAAATTACTCTGGAAACAACAGTAACAGTTATACAGGGAATTAACTCATTCGTATCTGTATTGTCCTATGTATACTTCCATTTAAAACCACCTGTATTACCTTATGACACTGATACATTGGTGGGTTGGGGGGTCTGACTTCCTTAACTATATGACTTATTTAATAATAGGCAGTATAAGAAAGAAGTTGTAAGTAACATAATGTTGGTAAGATTGTCAATCATTGATGCCCTGCAGTGGAAATATTCATCAGTTGTTACTTGTTCATATTTTTATAATTACTCTACCTTCATTAATCAGCCAGTTGTGCAAATACCAGAATAAGGTATCTAATCCTGCTTCAGCAGATCAAGACCAATTCACTACTCAGTGTCTCCCTCACCTCTGGAATAGGCTATTCCCTATAGCTAAAGCAGTGCGATACACTATCTGCTTCAAACAGAACCAGGATTAGATGATTATTCATAAATTCACCACAGGTTTGACTGGCATAGTCTTCCTCAAGAGGGAAGCTACAGTCTAGGGTGGTAACTGACAAGGTATTGTGGTTGCAAGATTCAGCAGCCTTGAACTTTGAACAATTCCTAAATGTAAAAATATAATTCTTGACTAATGTGCATTTTAATATATTACAGCATTAATGTAAGACTATGAATGCACTTACTGTTATGTAAAGAACACTTTTTACTAATTATATTGCTGTTTGTACCTTTTTAATAACATTTACTGATGTTCTTCATGTTTAACTGTTGCAGTTATCACCTGTGGGTTATTCCTGCTGTGGTAGCCCTCGGCCGGCCTGAATACCAGAGTCAGTGTTTTCGTGCTTAGGCGGCTGTCGTCTGTAGTCTGACGTCAGGTCGTCAGTACTATAAAGCAAGGCAGCCGGCATCATTGCATCAGTCTTTCCTGCTGTGGAGCCCATAGCAGAAGCAGTTTGCATGAGTGCCAGTCGGTTGCTATCAGAAGTCAAATTTCATCAGAAAATGTCTAAAGTTAAGTACCCCGTTGGGGACCCTTTTTTCTTGCTCTAACCGATATTCAAAAAAGTTAACAATTGTGTCGCCTGTGGAAAGCAGATCCCACACTGAGACTTTCATTCTTACTGCATCACTTGTTTAGGCCCAGACCACGATGTCCCTTTTTGCCAGCTATGCGCCCTCTTTAATGCGAGAACCATTCACCGTAGAGCTCTTTTTGTAGACAATTATTTTCATATTCTGTCTTCAAATTCCGATATGGCATCCATCAGCCAACAATCCACCGATATTCTGAAAAAAACATAAAGATAGGGAGAGACCACACAAGACTAAGCCTTCTGATGATGCTACCGCTAAGCAAGTCATCAGTTCTCTGGAATTCAGTGAGGCACTTTCACAGTCCCTGATGCCCGACTCGCTTTTCTACATAGGCCTCTACCAAGACCCTTTTGGAGTCCGGTATGCCGCAGGAATCCACTTCATCTTCCGAACCTTTGGCTGTCTCTGCCTCGGTTTGGTCTGGAGCCACGACGCAGGCACTGGCTTCCAAGGAGGCCGTTTGCACTACCGATTCTAGGCAAAAAACGTCCTCTCTTCCGACTACAATTTCTCAGAGACCGACGAATTCTCTCAGGCCTCGAAGCCAGGCCACTCCTAGGAAATCTGCCTCTAGCCACCATCTTGCTACTGCTCCCTCACCCCAAGCTCAAATGCTTAAAATGGCTGAGGATCTCATCTCCCTTATCCGAGGTACTCAAGCCCCCACCCCAAAAAGAAAATGGCTTCCTTCTCCAGAAATTATGACAGACCAAGAGTCTGAGGAATCTGATTATCCTGACTTTGAAGAGGAGCAGCAGCCCTTAATTGTTTATGAGGATTCAGATGCAGAGGAATCCATCCCCTCTGCCTCCCCTCTAGAGGACCTTTCCTTTGAGGAAACCCTCCACTCCCTCAGGGAACATTTTCAGTGGGAATCTCAGGACCACCCACAGTCTAAGAAACAACTTAGAGAGTTTCTGGACCTGCCTCAGCACAGACCCCTGGCCATCACTCCTGTTCTAGAAGTGATGGATGATGTTTTCCTTGAATCCAGTTTAGCCCCTGATGCCTGCCTCCTGCTCCAGCTAAACCTGACAGGTACTACAGAGTACCGAATTCTCACAAATTCCTGTACAGGAACCCTGCTGCAGACCCTGAGGTCATTACACAGGGACCCAAAGGAGCTAAGACTAGTTCTGCCAAGAATCCTCTTCCTTCTGACAAAGACTCCAGAGCTCTGGAAAGATGGGGTAAGAAAGTATACACCTCTGCAACCTTAGCTATCGGAGCACTCAGTTGTCAGTTCCATTTGTTAAAATATCAACAACACACTTTGAAACAAATAAAGCAGAAGATTGCTACCTCTCCTGACGGTGCCAACTCAAAAGAGCTGGCAGAATTACTTCACTCTGCTGATCAAGTGGCCAAGCACTCATTACAATGTGGATATGACGCCCTAGAAGCCTCTGACAGGGCAGCAGTGACAGGATCTTTTATTAGGAGACGTGCATGGCTGAAGGAACAACCTCTCCCTGATCATGTCAAGTCTAAACTTATTGATGCAGCCCTAGATAAGGATCGCCTGTTTGGGGAAAAAGCAGAAGATGTGCTTAAAAAGATGGAAGACAAAGAAAAATCTATGCAAACAGTAAAAGATTTCTTTCAAGTTCAACCACCCAGATTCAGCAGAAACTTTCCCTCTAAGCACTGTGCCTTCCTGGCACCCAAACAGGCAGGGCGAAAGTAAGCCCCACAGGGACAGGACATCCAGGCTCCTATCCCAGGGTCAGCAAAAAAGCAAACAATGGACCACTTCTGCCTCTAAGGCAGGGAGTTCTAAGACAAACTTCTATGGTAAACACTCACAATGACTCTCCCTCCCCCCTCTGCCCTCCTTCCACACATCTGAAACTAGGAGGAAGGCTCACCCTCTTCAAGGACAATTGGGTCTCTGTAATCAAGGATCAATGGGTATTAAAAATCATTTCTCAGGGATATAGATTCTCCTTCAGCGAACTCCCAATTCCAAGAGGGTACCCAGACCTCCCCCAAAACCAGTGGGCAGAGACATTAAAACAGGTAAAAACACTAATATCCCAGGGGGCAGTAGAACCTGTCTTTCTGGAACAAACAGGAAAAGGTTTTTACTCCAGACTATTCCTCGTTCCCAAAAAGAGGGTACTTGGCATCCCATCCTGGATCTATCCAAGCTGAACACCTCCTTGGTGGTCCCCATATTCAGAATGCTAACCTTGCAGCAGCTGCTGCCTATGCTCACACATAATGCCTGGCTGGTGACACTAGACCTAAAAGATGCCTACCTCCACATTCCCATCCGGGAATCATGCAGACAATTCCTGCACTTCAGAGCAGGCTATTAGCACTTTCAGTTCTCTGCATTGCCCTTTGGCTTATCTACTGCTCCCAGAGTATTCACCAAATGCTTGGCCCCAGCTGTAGCATTCTGCAGACAGAGAAATGTACAGATTTACCCTTACCTGGACGACTGCCTCATTCAGGCAAACCACAAAGAAAAGCTGCTCCAGGATCTTCTCTTTGTCAAAAAATTCTTAACTTCCCTAGGGTTCACCATCAACAAGAAAAAAATCAAAGCAAAATCCCACCAGTAAAATTGTTTTCCTGTGAGATGTGCTAGATAGAGCAACCCTAATGGCCTTCCTATCCCCAGAAAGCAGAGCTTCCTGCCTCTCTACTTCACCCACCTGGTTTCCAGAAGTCACCTCACTGCAAGGAAGTTCCTGCAAGCCCTGGGATACATGGCATCTTGCATCCTTCTTATCCCTCTCACCAGGCTTCACATGAGAATGCTTCAGTGGTAAACCTTTGGTGTCAGCGCTCTCAATCCCTAGAGACCACTCTCCCACTGATTCCTTGCATAAGGGACACATTTCTTTGGTGGGCAGAGGCCTGTACCCTTCATCCTCTGCCCTTCCGGCCAGACTATCACCACCGATGCCTCAGACATAGCTTGGGGCGCTCACCTAGCAGGCAGGTGTACCCAAGGCCTTTGGAATGCCCAGCAGCTTCACTTGCACATCAACCAGAAAGAAATGGTGGCAGAAAGAAATGGTGGCAGTGCAAAACGCTCTGACTTCCTTCCAACCCTATCTCAGGCCAGGGGTCCTCCTTATAAAAACAGACAACACCACAGTAATGTGGTACATAAACAAACAGGGGGGCACCCAATAATACCCCCTGTGCAGGTTAGCCATGAGTCTATGACTTACAGCCACCTCCAATGGGCTACACCTGAGTGCCCAATACTTACCAGGGATAAACAACACACTGGCAGACCACCTAAGCAGAAATGTACTGGACCCCCACGAATGGCAGCTCCACAGAGAAATCTTTCTGCAAATCACCCAGGAGTAGGGGACCCCAGAGGTGGATCTCTTTGCCGCACACTTCAACCAACAGCTGCACAAGTTTTGTACCAGGGAGTATCACCTCCGAGCATGGAAGGTGGATGCCTTGCCCTTCCCCTGGAGCTCCCTCTTTGTGTACGCATATCCTCCTCTGGCCCTTATTCCCAAGGTTGTGATCAAAATAAGAGAGGAGAGACCAAAGGCCATCCTCATCGCTCCAGATTAGCCCAGACAGCATTGGTACCCCTTAATATGCAGTCTGACATTACAGCCCCCAAAGCTGCTTCCCCTAAGGTCATACCTCCTGACCCAGGAGAGGGGGGAAGGTACTGCACCCAGACCTGCAGACTCTCAAACGTTTAGCATGGCTCATACACTAAAAACTAACAAGAAGTCACTGTTAAGCAAACATGTCCTGGACATCATCACAGAGGCCCGAAGGCCCAGCACAACCTCACAACCTTCCATCCCTCTCATCCTGGATTACTTAGCAGAGTTGCTCAATAGTGGCCTCTCTTTCTTCACTATTAAAATCCATGCCTCAGCCATCTCTGCTCGTTATGATTCAGACCCACCCGTCTTCTCTCACCCTTTGATTAAGCAATTCCTCAGAGGGGCCTCTAATATCAGGTCTCCCAGAAGATCTCCTACTCCTCCCTGGGACCTAAATTATGTGTTAGAGAAACTAACCTTACCTCCTTTTGAATCTCCCCCTTCAACAGAATTGAAATACCTCTCCTGGAAAACTGCCTTCCTACTAGCTATCACCTCAGCCAGAAGGGTCTCAGAACTAAGCTGTCATGGCTGTTGAGCCCTTCATAATTTTCCATGCAGACAGAGTCTCCCTAAGGACTAATCCCTCCTTTATGCCCAAGGTAGTATCTTGATGTGAGCCTTAACCAGGCCATATACCTTCCCACCTTCTCTCCCAACCCTCAAAACAAGGAGGAAGAATTCTGCACTCACTAGACATGCACAGACAACTCTGATACTATCTGGACCGCAATACACCATTCAGAAAAACTGTCCAGCTTCTTGTAAGCTTTGCCCCAGAGGCAGAAGGGAAGCCCATCTCCAAACAAACCATTTCCAAATGTATTTCACACTGTTTCCATTTTTGCTACAGACTACATGGGAAACCCATCCCTAAGTCGATCTGTACCCACTCCACTTGGGCAACCTCCACTTCCACTGCCTTCCTCAAAGGAGTACCTACCAGGGACATATTGGAAGCGGCCACCTGGACCTCTGTCCATACCTTTACAAAGCATTACCACCTACCTCTCTTTTCTAAGTCTAGGGCAGGGTTTGCCTCTGCAATTCTGCAGGGCCTCCTGACCCATACCTAGGACTCTACCTATCCTTCCACCCTTTACCTCAGCTTTGGGAATCCTCCCACAGGTAATGACTGCAACAGTGAAACACGAAGAACATAGTACAGTTGTGTACACTTACCATAAATGTAGATGTTCGAGTGTATTCACTGTTGCAGTCTTGGTTTCCCTCCCTCCATCCCCCTTTTCACATCTTCCCCTAAGGGGACACATGATTCCCAAGGTTGCTTTTAGCCACCAGGACCACTTCTCTCTTTTCCCTTGTGCTTCTGATGGGTTAGGGCAAGAAAAACTGATGTAATTCGAACTCTGGTAGCGACCGACCAGCACACTTGCGAACTGCTTCTGCTACGAGCTCCACGGCAAGAAAGACTGATGTAATGGCATCGGCTGCCTTGCTTTATAGCACTGACAACCTGATGTCAGTCTACAAGCAACAGCAGCTGATGCAGAAAAACATTGACTCTGGTATTCAGGCCGGCCAAGGGCTACCACAGCAGAGATAACCCACAGGTGACGACTGCAAACAGTGAATACTCTCGAACATCTACATTTATGGTAAGTGTACACAACTGTAATTTCTCAGTACACTTAGGCTCATAATAAATTGCTGAGCTATCTGCTTCTGTATTTAAACCTAGTTAATTTCCCTTTCAAAGGTAAAAATCAAACACTGTACTTTGTGTTCGAGGTAAACACCTTAACCATTTTATCAGTCCCTAAGTTTAGGTTATTCTTTTTAATTTGATTTTTATTTATTTATTTCACACTGGTGCTATTTGCAGAGGTAAATGGCCAAGAATCTGCTTTATACTATTCCCTATAATAGTTTTATAATAATTTTTAATAGGTTGCTAGCGGTTTGACATTCCACAGCTCACAGATGTTAATGTGTTAATAGCCCAAAATGTAATGCACTTGGCAGCAGAGCTGTTATAGGGAATAGTATAAAGCAAATTCTTGGCTATTTACCTCTGCAAATATCACCAGCAGTAGAGGTACTAGATTTAAAAAGTCACGTAGTGTGTACACTCAAAAGAATAACGTAAGTTACATCCTGTCCTAGATTTTAAAATTAATGGAAACTCTACTTTCTAAGTTTTTTCCATCTAGTATGCATGGTCTGTTTAGCCATTTTCATCAATAGGCAGTTACTGAAAGAGATGGCTGACTGTGGGCATCTCCCAAGGCCAGGTTCCAGTGCTCAGTTTTACACATCTCTACCAGGTACACCTTTACAACAGGCACCTACTGGGCTGTCATATTCCATGGTATTCAGGCAAAGCTCTGCTTACCTCTCTCATGATTCCTCCACTTACAGAACGAACTTCCTTTGTCTGCTTGCAGGCTTCCTCTTTCAGTCAGTCTCTGTCTGTCTGTGTAGGTAGCTGTGATGATGTGAGGTATTGCCAGCTGTGCCAGAAGTAAGGCAGTGCATGTGTAACATATGCCATCATAGTTAGTTGGAGTTTTGTAAAGAATTATATGTTTGTATATCAAACTGTTTTGTACAGGTGCTTGTGTTGAAAATGTACCAACAGTGGATCCTGCTGGACAGAAAAGCAATACACATGTATGTTAGACTGTGTTGTAATGGATTAAATATATGTATTATAACAGAGGATACTGGAAGAAAAGAGGTTAAGCTCAGCCCCAGCTAACTTTTAGAAAACTGTCCTGAAATTAAATTACCAAGTTTAGGCCATAAAGATTGTATCTTACAGTTCTGATTGCAGCCAAAGACAAAATGTCTGTGAAAACAAGGACCAATAATCTTGCAGTATTGTCCTTAGCAGTGAACTAATTTCTACCCTGGAAGGGTGGAAGTTTTGAAATGGTTTTATAGCTTCCAGATACTATAACACATCTTAGCAAAGCTCTGTCTGTGTGAATGGTAACACATATTTGCGAGATTCTGGTTCAGTTTCTAGTAAAGGTGGGTAGTGTGGGAAGCAGAAGTCAGACGACCAGATGTATGTGATGTCATTCTGTAATCCAGCACTGAAATAGTTCATAGCTGTTTACTAGGCTAATGATCACACGGGCCCTTTTAAGCCTAACCATGCATCCCAATTGTCTGACAAGTTCTGATACCCTTGATAAGTGTAAACAGAGGCCTGGGAGAGGAACCATTTACAGGGTGCCTGTGTCCATTAGAGACATAGGTGCCAAACCAGGGATGTATTTCCTGTTCCCCATCCAGTTGTCCAAGTTGCACTTGAATTGAGTTAGGGAGGAACTCTTGCTTCGCATGGATGGGCAGCCTGTTCCAGAGACTGGGTAATTTCTGGTATACATACCTGTCTCTCCAGCAGGTCCTATTTATATCACAGGCAAGGCTTAAGCCTTTAGAATGAGTAATTCTGGTGCTGTTTGTTTTGTGGGTGTGCAGGAGGTCCATCAGAGTGGAGTGTGGCAATGCCCTGTATGTCAGGCATAGATCTCCCCTCATAAGCCTGTAGGAGTCAGAATACAGGGATAGAGCCTTGAGGTGGTCTGCATAAGACATTTTACTTAAGCCCTGTATTCTTTTAGTGAGAAACCTCTTTGGATATTGAATTGTTCGGTATGCCTGGTTAGGTACATACCAAAGGGGGCAGTGTACTCAATGATATGTCTGATGAATGCCGAATACAGTAGAACAATGACTTCCTTGGACTTAGATACCATACCTTTGTTTATAAGTTGTGCAGCAGAGAGTGATTTCCTTGCTACTGTAGACATGTGATGGTTAAAGGATAGGTTACTATCTGTGTGTGTCCCTAAGTCCCCGACTACTGTGTCAACTCTAAGGGGTGTGTTGTCAATGTGATAGTGACCAGGGGTTGATGACTTCCCAAAGGATGCTATTATGCATTTCTTGTGATTCAACCCTATAGCTGTGCCAGTGGGGAGTCTTATTGTGGGCCTGGAGAAGAGAGAGAAATCTAGACCCTGAACTGAGTGTGTTGCCTGTGTGCTCTTAAGGGAAATTGTGCTTGGTGCAGAGAGATGCATCTGTAAATACTGTATGTATCTACTTTTGTTCCAAGAGAATGTCCTTCACCGCTGTTGGTGGAGAATGTCCTTCACCGCTGCTGGTGGTGAGGATTCAGGCTCCTTGATTACTGGTCACAGTAGCTATATACATATTCCACAATAATTCTCTAAGTGTCTTGTTAGCTAGCTAATACAGACAGATTCATGACTAAAACTGTGCAAATTTACATTCACAAAGAACATTTAAGGGCAAATACACATTTTGTCAAAACAGCATGTTACTCTGTATACTTTTTTATGCAGCTTAGACAGTGAGCTATTAATGTACCTCTCTGGGATTGAGCAGCTTGGATAATAGAAAAAAATAACTCCACATGTCTTGAAAACTCAACTAGCTCAATCTTCTCAGGCACATCTGAGACCTGTGGTAATCAATTCATAATGGTGTTAGTAGTGTCACATTAAACCAAAACAGACCCTATCTGCATTATTCCTTGCCAGATGATAGAGCAAGTCAGTGCAGAGCTTATCTGAAATGTCTTTGCACAATCTACTTCTGTTAGATGCCGAACAATATGGGTTTGTTAAGAGGAGGTCATGACTTTTGAATCTTGGGGCAGTCTTTGAAGGGATCACAGCATGATTTGTTAAGGAACTGAAAGTGCATGGCTACTATTCTTAACATTCCCAAAGCATTAGACACTATTCAGAATAGGGAGTAGTAGATAAGTTAAAAGCAATAAATGTCAGTCTGTACATAAGTCAAGGGGTAAACCACTAGTTAAGCAACAAGACAGAAGAACAGAAGTCAGGTTACATGGTACTTTATCATTATAGGGGGCTAACGGTGATGTCATGCAGGACCTGATAAAAGGGGCTGGGGTTTTTTTGGGGTGGGGGGGCTGCTGTTCTTGGATGTAAAAGCGATAAACGAGTGTTAACAAGCCATCTGTACCTATGACTGCACATTAGGTAAGAACTACTTCATTAACAAATTGGCATGACCTTAGCTTTAATATCAGTAAACTAGCATCATGAGATTCCATAATGAGGACAAATTCAACTACAAAAGAAATGGTCAAATCATAAAAATTAAACCATTGTTAATGGTCTGAGGAAGATAGTAGTTGACAGTTTAAACTTTGACCAGTATGCATCTACCAAAGTCAAAAAAGCATTTTTAATGTGTTTATTGTTGACTGGATTTGTCCCACTAGGGTAGTGGACTATTTTCTGTAGCTCACATTAAAGGGCGTCTGCATTTTCTGGAGAGAGCATTGTACCACTTTATACCATATTTATCTGACTTATTATTGAATGCAGTGCTATGTTATGTAACTTTCAAAAGTGCCACTTGAAATAATTTCAGATATGTCATTCCTTAGTAGAAAAATCATAAGGTTCTAATACCTTTTCAGAAATGCTTTAGTAATTGTCATTCTATTCCATTGCTTACAGCTTATTCAGATGTCCCTTGTGCCTGGTATGCAAGACAGTGTCTATTCCTGTTGTTTTTGAAAGCCTTTGAGTAGGGAAACCCAGATCTGACTAGCCTTTGAGTAGGGAAACCCAGATCTGACTAACAGACACTGCATCAAATCCCCGCTGCTTAGCCTTAGGAAGAGAGCAGCAGTTTTGCTGGCTTGATTTTCCCTAGCTAAGGTGGAATTTCTGGCAAATGCTACAGCCGCTGCTGGAGATTGGAAGTTGTCCAGCTGCAGATATTATGGGCCAGTAATTAATGGCTTGCTTATCATCAGTTTGACCTCAGACATCACCGTGATGCAGGCATGTGGATAAGGACAAAGGATAGGCCATAAAATGTTACTAACAAATAAAGCAAACTGCCCAAAGAGAATGGCTTGCCTCAGCTTGACTCATGCCACATCTGTCAGTATGGCTTCATCCAGCTAATGAGTAAATTAATAGGTCAGTAGGTGAGGATGGGCTTGATGGTCTGTCAAAAAAATCAGATAAACAAAAAATGTACCTGGAATGCATCACTGGGGAAACTTTCACCAGATCAGGGAACAGTAAAAACTGGGGCATGACAGATCATCACACTCAGGGAGCGAATATTGATGTACAAGTCTGTTTTTCTCTGTACTATTTTTGAGATTGCTCTATCATGAATATTTTCTCCATATTCCAATGTACAGTAATCATCGCGGTGGTGGTGCTGCGGTAGCGTTGCCGCTTCACAGTAAGACGCTGTCCGGTTTGATTCTCAGCTAGAGCGTCTTCTGCGTGGAGACATGCGTGAGTGGGTGTATCTTCATTGAAGGTTGTGCGTCAGGGCTGGTAACTCAGCACGTAAAAATCAACTACCAATCATTAGCGGACCGGAGTTCCGCTGTGGCGACCCCTAACCAGAAAAAGCCGAAAGACACAACAACAACAATCCCAATGTACAGTAATCATATAATATGCGGCAAGGATATAATGGCACACTTTGACAGGTGCAGGGTGGTGGGGTCCAAGAGATGTGCAGCCACCCTATAGTCAGTAAAAATACACTCTAAGCTTAGCCTTAGATTTGAATTTTCACCATTTTCCTGCGTGTTTGCACATTAGTCTTTGCATTTTTGAGGGTCAGTCACTAGCATGGTAATATTTTGTCATGTAGCCCTAAAATAAATATAAGTAACAGAAGAAAAATGATGGATAATGGCACAGCACTGTACAAAATTATGGAATAATCTTCCTATTCAATTCAGAAGTCATCTCAGCCTGCTAGGTGTTGTAATTGTGAATAATATTTATAGACAAATAAGTGAGCAAACTTTTTTTCCTGTGAATAGTAAACATTGCACTTATCAGAGTATGTGTTTTGGGGCCTAAATTATAATGCCCCTTGATCGTAATTTTTTTTTTCCTTTCCAGCAGCAGTTTTATTTCTGTGAAGATATATTGCATCTCTGATTAGTACTCATAATGGTACAGGAGCTATGTACATTTTGATTTTCTATGTTCCAGTGTGAGTTTTAATTAGTTACACATCTAGCTTGAATTGTTCCTTCTGTCTGGATACAGTGAAATCCCACTCTGCTAATAGCTTGGAATGGCGTTGTTACTTGTCACTCACTAATGAGGAGGGCCAAACTGATTTATCATGTAATCCACTTAACTTGTTTCTGAAATGGTTTTAACTATTCATGTAATCTCATTTGGCAACTGTAGGTCTTTATTGCAACTTTGTGACCTAATTCAAAGAAAGCATAATTAAAAACAGTGTTGTGATTGCTATCTAGGTTGTCGAATCTGCTATAGATCTGTCTCTACAAAGAATGCAGGTGAGCCATCTGGACTGCTTACAGTTCCACTGGTGGGATTACAGTGACAAGCGCTATTTGGATGCATTAGGACACTTATCGGATCTTCAGACAGAAGGAAAAATAAGTATGTATTATTCTGGTGGATGCCCCTTAAGTAACATTTCTTTTATTTGACTTCTTTCTTATTCATTCCCATTTAAGTTTTGGTTAGTTAACTCATTTTAATTTTATTGAATACTGGTGTTCTATTTTTTCCAGTTTTCCAGGAACACTGGTGCGTTATTGCTCTCCAGCTCTCATACTCCCAGCTAAATAATTAGAATTTGTCATTTTTGAGATGCGTATGAATTGTGTAATTGTTTATTCATCTATGATTTCCACATTCCCCAACTTCCACTACTTAAGATGGGATTTGTAACATTCAAGTTGTATGTGTGAACCATGCCAGTGTTGCAAATTGTACTTGGATGTCTTCATTATCTAACCCCCCCCAACATCTAACACACTCAAGCACACCAGGTGAATTGAAAATTTCAGTCCTCTTAAAAATCTTGGTCAAAGACTTTTACTTCCTCAAGGCTTGATATGGATGTGGATTGGTCTCTTCATACAGGAGCCATGTATATAGGTCACTGTTTTAAAATTAGGCAATTTACACACATGCATACATTAAGCCATTAGAACAGACTGCGCTAGTCTCCAGAATTTTAGTATGTCAGTAGATATCCTTCCATATCACTTTTGCATTATTCCTTACATAAGGGATCTCCTGCCAAGGATAACTGAATGTCTGGCCAGTATACCAAAGCCTTTAGTATTCACAGGCACTATATGTTGCACATATGCTCCCCATGCAAGGCATAGGGCAAAAAGGTGATGTACAGATGCACACACTTCTGAACTTCTTTTGTGCCAGTCTGAACATGATCAATGAATGTCGGTCTGAGCACATTTCTTCTGTGCTGGTTACTGAGCCAGTTTTCAGATAAGTGCCCCATTGGGATTCTTCCTTATCTTTCGCTTTTATTTTTAGTGTTGTTGGTTTCATGTCATCCAGAAAGGAAAAATGTCAGTGTGGGAGGCAGATTCCTCCTAAAGATTGTCACAACTCATGTCTCTTCTGTCTGGGTACTTCCCATGACCATACACAGTGTTCTGTCTGCCAAGCGTTTGTTCCCAAGACCCTATTTAATTGTGTGCCCACCTTGTCTGTTCACCTTGAAAACCAACATCTTAAGCTGTTGACTTTAGGTGCTGTAGTGGAGCCTTCCTATCCTGAGGGTCAACCATCGGCCAAGAAAAAGGCCAAAAACTCAGGTCTGATACAGTTGCAGTCCAGCCTTCTCCAGACAGCTCTCTCAAGGCTACTGAAAGCCTAGAGGGACCATCCAGTCATTGCCTCAGTTTCCCGTTGGCATAGATATGACTTTGCATGTCCCTGGGGGCCTTCCAAATATCTGCTCCAGATGTTGAGGGGAACCTCTGCTGATTATATCCAAGGGACCAAGGAGGTTTCCACAGATCTTAATGAGACATGAGATCCCTACTATGCTTATTGAATGTCGACAAGGGTCCGAACCTTCCAGTTTTTTTTATGCAGATGTCCTGCAGAAAAAGAAACTGAAAACCAACCATATTTCCCCTGCAGTTATGGATCGCCAACAAGAATGGCAGTATTTTACTCAGGGGTTGTTTACTGCTTTCATGGCTTTAAAGCCTCAAGGCATCTCTGTGCTTGCTTCTCCCTGGTCTTCCCTCCTCTTAAGAGACCTAGAAAGAAGGATTCCTCCGAGGATCAGGATTCAGGGGAAGAGTCATTAGCCTACTGTTCTCAAATCCCTTCCCCCTTGGACTGTGGTTTAAAGAAAGAAAATTTTTATCAGTCCAGATTCCCCTTTAGAGGAACTCTCCTTTGGGGACACTATATTTCTTGGATGATGGGATTGTTGTCAGGTTTCTGATGGAGTCTCCTAAGGTTCCTGCTGTTCCTCCTGTTTTTGGCTGCCCTCCTGGATTCCTTTACAGCAGCATCTGTAGCCCCTGATTCTCAGCCTCCAGCTCCTGTGAAACCGGACACATTTTACAAGGTGCCTGATGACTGTAAATTTCTGTATAAATGCCCTTCTGCTGATCCTGCTGTAGTGAGCATCTCTTCTGACAAACCCACTAAGCTGTTGCCCTCTACCAAGCTGCTTCCTTCAGACAAGGATAGTAGGGCCATGGAGATGCTGGGCAAAATAGTTTATACTGCTGCCAACTTGTATTTTAGGGCTATTAACTACCAGACTTTTATGACCAGGAATCTTTTAGCCCTCCTTTCTCAAGTTTCTCAGGTGATTTCTGACCTTCCTGAGTCTGAAGGGAAGGCTTTGGCCCTTTCGTTGTTGGGTTCTACCTCTCAAGTTGCTCACTACTCTGTTAAATGCTGTTATTATGCAGCTGATGCCTCCTCCAGAGCTGCTGCATTTGGTTCTGTTATGAGGCATTACTGTTGGCTTTGTCTTCAGGCTTTACCTGATGAAATTAAGGCCAAATTATTGGATGCTCCTTGGGATAATAAATATCTTTTTGGTGCTGCTACTGAACTTTTTAAGTCTCTCCAGGATAAGGGCAAAGCCTTGCAGGAATTGAAACATATTTTGTTTCCCCTATTCCAAAGTTCGAGGAATTGCCCTTCCAAATCTGCTTTTGTTTGTAGACAGTCTCACTCTCCACCTAAAGGTAAAAATTGTTTGATACATGTGCGTCCCACTAAGTCTACACAGACCCCTATTTCTCAGAAACCTCCTTTTCAAGAACAAGCTGGGTTCTGTTTGACAATTTAGTTCCCTTTTCCTTCATCCAGGTTCCCTTGTCCCTTCATCTTTCCCTGTCCCTACCAAATTGGTTAAGAATCACAGCAGACACTTGGGCTATGTCCATCATCAGGCAGAGGTATTTTGTGGATTTGGAAATCTCTTCCTCTCTTTCTTAGGCATCCCTTATCCTCAAAGGGAACAGCTTAGTTACTTCCCAGAAGTGCTTCATTCTCCTTTTAACCTAGGGCACCATTTAAGGTGTGCCCCTCTGTAAGGGAGGGATTTTTATTCCATAATATTCCTGGTTCCCAGGAAATAGGGCACCTGGAGACCCATTTTGGACCTTTCTCAAGGTCCTCCTCCTTTTGGATGTTGTCTTTTCAAACCTTATTTCCTCTTCTTCCCCAGGCCTTTCTGGTATCTCTGGATTTCAAGGATGCCTACCTTCACATCCCAGTCAACCTTCTTTTCAGGAAGTTTTTACATTTCTCTGTTTCTTCCTTGCATTTTCAGTTCTCTGCTTTGCCCTGTGGCCTCTCTACTGCGCCAAGGGTATTCACCAAATGCCTTCTTTCTATCATTGCCTTTTGCAGGATGAGAGTGGGTTCAGATCCTTCGCTGTCTGGGTGATCTGCTCATTGAAGCTTCGTCCCCCAAGGCTGTTGCAGAGTCTGGGGTTCACCATAAACTTTCAGATATTGGTCTTGACTCCCCCTCAGGATCATGTTTTCCTTGGTTGCAGTATTCAGACCATCCTCGATCTGGCATTTCTGCCTGCTCAAAGGCCCTGTCTCTCATTGTCTTTTTCCAGTATCATCTTCTGATGGATTCTGTAGTGGCCAGGGACTTTCTCAGGGTCTTTGGGTTTATGGCTTCTACCATTTCCATGCTGCTTCTGGCCAGGCTTCATATGAGAAAGCTTCATTGGTAATTTAAGTCAATGTGTCTTCAACATTGTCACCCTCTGGACTTCTTCATTCCCTTCCTTTCCTTGTCTCAAGCTTGAGCTTCAGTGGTGGATTCATCAACTTTCTCTCAACCCAGGGTTTCCTTTCCAGACTCCAGCCCTGACTCAGGAGCTGTTTACAGATGCCTCAGACTGGGGTTGGGTAGCTTCCATCAGCTCTGTCAAGGTTCAAGGTCTCTGGTCTCTTCATCAGAGGTTGGACCACATCAACATAAAGGAGAAGAGGGCTCTGCTTCTTGCTGTTAAGGCTTTTCATACCTTCTTTCATCCCAGGCCCCCAGAATTTTCACAGACAATACCACAGTGATGTGGTATGTCAACAAACAAAGGAGTACAAGGTCCTACCTTTTTTGCAGGCTAGCTCTTCAGGTCTGGGATCTAGCTGTCTAGTATCAAGAGACTCTTCAGGCTGTCTACATTCCCTCAGAGCACAGTCTAGTGGCAGCCTCTTTGAACAGTTGCAGCACACAAGTTCACAAATGAATGTTACACAGAGATGTGTTTTGGACATGATGGGATTTTCCTCCGGTAGATCATGTTTGAATCTCCTCTGAACAGGTAACTTCCTCTTTTCTGTTCCAGAGTCCTAAGTCCTCTGGCTTGGAAAGTGGCCACCTCGTCTTTTCCTTGGAAGCTGATGTTTCTATACATCTTCCCTCCCTTTCCCCTGCTTCCAAGAATCTTACACAAGCTCAGGCAGGAGTCTCCCAGAATCTTATTGATGACTTCCTTTTGACCAGACAGCATTTGCTCCCCCTTATTTCTCACTTGGCCAGGGGCAATCACCACAAGTTGCCTCACCTGGTGGACCTTCTCACACAAGACAAGGGGTCTTTTATTCATTCTCACTTGTCCACTCTACAGCTGATACTGTGGCTGATAGGGTTTTGAGTCCCTGTTTCTGAGGATGTGCTTTGGGTCATGCAGGAGGCCAGGATGCCCACTACCAGCAAATCATATTTGTCCAAATAGAAGGGGTTTTCTGTCTGGTTCCTGTCTGTCCATCAGGGTCCCCATTCTGCGGAGGTTCCTCTGGTTCTCTCTCATTTGTTTGATCTGCATGCTGGGTTGGCATATTCTCCAGGTAAAGCTCACCTATCAGCAATTTTTGTTTGTCTGCCCTTGAATCCTCTTCTGGCCTGTAGATTTAAGGTCAAACAATTTCTTAAAGGTGTCCTTCATATCAGGCCTCCCAGGAAACCTATTCCACTTTCCTGGGACCTCAGTTTTGTTCTTGAAAAATTAACTTGGGCTCCTTTTGAGCCTGCTGCTTCAGCTTCTTTACAATGTTGTACTTAGAACACTGTTTTTTGTTTGTTTCTTACTTTGGACAGGAGGGTTTCTGAGACTTTTGTGGCTGTTCCTCCTCTCTTAGTTTTCCATAGGAACAGGGTGTCTCATTCTAATCCTTCTTTTTTACCCAAGGTGGTCAGTGAGCTGTCCCTTAATCAGTCTGTTCATTTGCCTTCCTTTTTTCCTTCTTAGCAGTCTGCCAGAGAGAAGGTTATTCACACCTCAGACTTTCATAGACTGCTCAGATATTATTTGGATAAAACTAAGGTTATTCACAAATCTGAGCAGCTTTTTTTTTCTTTTCATCTTGGGTCTTTGGGTTTACAGCTGTTTCTAAGACCATCTCTCTTCCTGGATTTTTAAAGCCATTTCTTTTTGTTATTCTTTTCATGGCAGGTGTCTTTCCTCTTCAATAAAGGCTCACTCTACTAGAGCTGTTCCTTCGTCTGGTGCTTTTTTCAAGGGTCTGGATACCAATTCCATCCTTGAGACTGCTACATGGTCTTCTGTCCATACCTTCATAAGTTTTATAAGTTGGATGTTATTTCCAGGCTCTTCTACATGGGTTTCTTGAGGGTTCTTCAATGCCATCCTCCTCCCAGGTTTCCTCTTGAGCTTTCGTACTCTCCCTTATGAAAGGAGTGCTGCAACAATGATATGGAAAGACATAATACAGTTGTGTAAACCCTTACTGTAGCAGTAGATGTCCTTCTCTTTAGTGCTGCAGTATTCACTCCCTTCCTTCTGCCCCTTCAGCTATAGCTTGTTCTCCTTGCCCAATTGGCCATTTTTTTTTGTGTTACACCTAATACAGATTGAGACTGTGTGCGCAAAATCCCCCATTTACTCCTCTTATGTTTGTAGGCTGAGTATTTTCCCGTTTTTACAACTTTTGGAAAAGCCCTGTAAAAACAGTCCAAGAGATGATATGATGCTGCATGGTGATCAGAGAACAAGTTTCTGTTTCAGGCCTCTGCTCCTAAAATGTGGATCTTTGCAATGCAGGGGATTTAAAATGATTATATGAAGTCATCAGTGCTGTAGATGAGCTCTCCACAAGTGCTTTATAATTACATTATGAAATGTTGTAGAAGAGACAGAGACAATGTGTCTGAAGATTTGGCTAAAGTGAGTACCATCCAGCTATGTCTAATGCCTCTCTGTCCATCCTGTGTCCCATTGACTCGTTTCCACCCCTTCAATTTCCATGTAACTTCTTGTGTTGTCACATTATAGTACATCTGTATCATATGGTGTCTAATGAATATACCAAGTCAGTATGGTAACTAGGCTGGGGCAAAGGAAGTGGCTACCCTAAGTGCAAACTATCAGGGATTGTGATTGGAAGAGTTGAATGTTGGATGTGAGCAAAGTAATGAGATTCATTTCAACAGCCACTGCTGATAATCATGTCTGCTGCAGTGAATGACGTGTTTCATTAGCTTAGCTATAACATGGAGCTAGCTACAATTCAGAAGTTTGGAAAATCTTTTTTCCCCCAACTTCATTAGACCCACACTAAATTCTGTATGTAGTATTTTCCTTCCATTCTTCTGCCTCTTATGGCCTTCCTTTGGGTGCTTGTGATGCTTTCCACTTATTTGGCATCATTTTCTCTGAATGATCTCCAGAACCTTAGACATTATTGTAGATACGAGCTCACGGTTTATTCTAGATACAAGTTCACAGTTGTTTAGCATCTCTTAAATTATATAGATGTTTTGTCCAAAATACTCAATCCTAGCATTTTCTTAATGGCCAGAGTTGTGTTACAGATTTATTGAGTGGGCTCTGCCTGTGTCTTTCTAGATTTTGAGTACTGTGACCAGTATCCTATTTAGGCCTTATGCTTTGTCCTCCTATAAGCAAAATTATTTCTTTTCATTCTCCTATCTCTCACCTTTCTCTATCATGGTGGTACTCCTCCATCTTTTTCTTTTATGTATAATGAGACAGAGAACTCATTTGGCATTTCAGTAATGTCCTCACTTTTGTCACCCCACTTACACCCTTTTCCAACTTGTTTTAAGTTAGTGTCTCCCATCCCGTGTGAAATGTACCTCAAATACACTTCTGCTCCATCTAACCCTTACCCATTGGGCTAATTTCTTTTTCCGTTTCCTTGTCCTGGTAGAGGACTGCATCTTTCCACTCTTTGAATCCTTTTTCTTTATTCTTGGAATGATACCTTGACCTGTTTGCTGTTGTCACTTTTATGTTCTCCTGTTAGCAGACACTTGGTGCATACCATTCAGAAAGCTGTTTTTAAATCTTATCCACATATAATCTGCCCTTTCTGCTTCTCTTAGTCCACCTTTCAGTAGTCCCACAGTGCTTTGTCCCTTGTGTTTCCAGTCTTCAGCCCGAGGAGGACTATACAGTAACATGACCTTGCATAATCTAGTCAAGTCTAAGTCTAAAATGTTTCAACTGGCGCCTTGTTTCTCCACCTGACATTGTTGCCCTGCTCTAGTGTTTTGTCAGAATCATTTCCTTGTGTACTGTGGATGTAGAACCTGCTCAGTATAAAGAGGGAGACGTGATAACAAGTATATAGTCATATGATTGTTTTCTTCACTGTTATGTCGGACATGTAGAGTCTGAATATTTACAGTCCCAGCAAAGACCTGTACAAGTCCCCTTCATTAACTTTATTCCAGTGGCTTTATTCTGTTTCTGTTGTTAATCCAGGTTGTAAGGTTCAGTGACAATTTTAACATTTACATTTTCTTTAATGCAACATGATTCTTTTTTTATCAGAGGCACTACTTTCATTCTAATTATATTATATCCACTTTGGTGCAATTCTTTATACATTTGTAATGTCAGAATTGGTAAAATGCATGTTTCACCCAGTCTGCCTCTTTAATTGGTATGCTTATTACTGCTGCTACACAGCTGATCCCAGTTCTTCTTTTCATCAGCTTATCTGCACATGATAAAAGGCTTCTTGGTCCAAGTGTCTTTTGGTGGGGGTTTGACAAGCCATAGCTAGCTTTCATAATTTTGGTTAATGCTTTCAGCAGTTACCTTTTAGCCCAGTGCGTTCTTGTGTTTCAGAGAGCCAATAAGGTTACTTAGGTCACAGGGGTGCAGCCAGAAATTCATATTTGGTACTCAAACCTCATTTTGCTACCCCACCACCCACCCACCTGTCAATTAAAAATGTACATTACTGTCATATTACTCCTATACTCTTCAGAAAGGGGTACACTGTTTTAGCTGTCATTTGTAAGCATAAAAAGACTGTTTTAAGAAGTACAGTCCTATCATGTAAGCGTGTTTTGTCTAGTTCAGTACAACAGACTCTAGTTTTAACAGTTTCAAATGTTCTATACTGATGCACCTATTAAGTTTCCAGAAAGGTGTTCTGAAAAATAGTACACAGAGTATGCCTAACTACACCCTTGAGGCCACTGATACCCAGTGTGAGCATTTCATTGTTTTGTATTTCTTTTTGAAAGTTTAAGAACTGTGACTGGGGCCTAATGTTTTTGCACAGTGTTTTTCAGTTTAATTCTTTACTTCGGTAGATTGTTTTTATGAGTCTGTTGAAGCCATTGGTGCTGGAGTTAGCATCAAAAAGGGCTTTTGATTATCTTTACCTTTAATTGCAGGTTTCTGTTCAAACTGGGAAAGATCAGATTTGACTTTGCTTTTTGATGTGTTTGAGTAAGTTTGACCTGATCTTAATACTTTCTACTTTTGGTAATATAATACTTATTTTACAGTTTGTATTTCTATTTATAAATTGGTAGTTATGTACTGTCTATATGATTCCCCTTTAGTTTGTTTGTAACTAGTGGTACTACAGTTCTCGATGAGGTAGTTGTACTACAGGTTTAAGCATAGCACAGAAAGTAGAAGTGGTTTAAAAACAGTACACCAAAACTATTTCTTTCTCATGCAGAACTTAATTTTAAGACCGTATACAGTATCTTTTAAAATGCACATTGAAATGTTAAGATTCAGCTGCTCAGAAATAGGTGTATTCAGGAAAACTTCTTTACACCTTGTTGAATGTAAAGTGAATGGGGTTCCTTTTGATTGAGTTCAACTCCTTGATCTCTCTATCTCTCTCCCACACACACACACACACACACACACACACACACACACACACACACACACACTCTGTTGCTTAAGAAATTGCTGCCAGTGCAGTTTGTGTGCACCAGTATAGGTTCATAGGTAGGTACTATGCTATTGGCCCTAGGGCCTATACAAGCCTAGCCAAAAAGGTACCCTGGCTTTCGACACCCAAGAAAATTATTTTGCTGTGCCCCTGTCAAGCAGAACCACAGAAGTGATCCCTGGGGTGAATTTCCTATTACCCATCCAATCATCAAGATTTTTCTTGAAGAGTGCTAATGAGGAGCTCTATTTGGCATAGATAGG